>NW_010289696.1:0-2082 GCF_000700745.2 Antrostomus carolinensis
CTGCTCCAGGGAGTGGAGACCACAGGCATTGGGACAGCTCTTCTCTGTCAAGCGCAGGAGCTTGCGGCGAGTGGAAGGGCAAACTCACGGCACTGAAGCTGACGAGCTGTTTGCTCTTCCTCAGGTTTCCCAGGGAGGAAGGGGAAAGCGAGTCTCCAGTCCGTTGGGTTTTGCAATTGTTTGTAAAAATCAGATTCAGAGATGAGATAGTGCCGGGGGCAAGGGAGCGTGGTGGCCTCTGGGGATTGAAGGGACAGTAAAAAAAAAAATCTGCCCTGTCAAAAGCTGCCTGCGGAGGTTCAGAAAAACCCCACACCCAGCGCGAGCATCACCCAAGGGTACAGAAAAATGCTGGAAAGCAGGAGAAGATAGTATCGGCCTGGAGGCAAACAATGCGGCAGCGGCAAACAAAGCGGGAAGGGATTTTCAAGCACAAACACGCTTTCCGGAGAGCATGAAAAAGTCATCAGCGGCAGGTCGCGCTCGGGGAGAGGAAGCACCGAGGGTGTCACGGGGCAGGACAGGCTGTTCGAGGCAGAAATGCCAACATGAGAAACCTCCCGCTCATCATCTTCAGGCTGTTCCCAGCTCAGGGAGCAGCTTGGCTGTGCCCAGGGAAGGCAGGACCCAGCCGGTTCCCCACGGCAGCTCATCCCCTGGGTACCTGCGGTTTGGTCCCCCAAGGATGTGGGGACCCCAGCCCAGCTCTCTCCCGCCTGCTGCATCCTCCTCCCAGTGTTTTGCAGCTCCGGGCACCCTGCCCAGCGCACGTCACCTTGGGACAAGCCTGGCACCGGGCATCACCAGCTGAATTTTTTTACAGTCAGTTCCTTGGGAAAAATCCGACTGTTTATTTACTAATTTTAGGACGACGAGTAATGGAGCTGAGCTCTACCTGGCACAAAGGGCACTGAGGGAGGTTTCGGCTGCTCGTGCCAGGGGCACCATGTCTGGGTGGCTCTGGGTGCCAGCTCTGAATTTGGACTGAACCGGAGGGTTCAGGAGACCAACCTCCCTCCGCAGGGTGTAAATCCCGCTGCAGGAGGCTCCCGACAGAGACATCAGCTTGTGCAAAGCCCAGCCAGTGTCCCAGCGTGTCAGGTTGGGATAGGGCTCCACGGAACGGGGGCAGCATGGTTTATAACTGATGTAACTCATACAAATCAGGAATCTGGCTTATAAACCCAGGGAAGGGTCCTAGCCGCTTACTCCTGATTTTGCCATGGGGTAACGCAGGGAAACTACAGAAAAAACCATCCAGAGCTTGGCTTAGGCAGGGAACAGAGCCTGAACCCTCAGGATTAACACACCCCTGCCATGCACGGGACCTCCTTGCAATGCTCCTGCCCTCGGGAATGCCGCGTCCAGCCCCCTGTGCCACCACGGCAGCACCCCGGGCTGGCGATCCCGTTACAGCCAGCTCCTGCCCGGGGAGGAGAGCACATGCCTGAAATTTGAGTTTGCTCCATTCGTCATGTCTCAGGGCTGTTTGTTCCCAAACAAACTCTGTTTAGTCACCGCCTAAAAATCCCATGATGGCGACGATGTGAGACACGACTTCTTTGCTCCAAGAAAAATGAAAAGTGGGATAAAAGGGAGGTTTTTTTGGTGCAGGCAAAGGTCTCACAGTGATCTCCTCTCCCTTGGCATGTCAGCAAGCTCGGCACCAGGCACACGGAGCTGATTTCCCCATCCTGCTGTCCCTGGCTGTCCGGCTCCGGGCAGGGCACCCTCTCCCTGCCTGCCTGCGTTCCTGCCTCCCCTGCCTGCGCTCCTGTGGTGCTGCCACACAGGGATGCTCAGCCACGGCCAAAGCTCTGCCGGGTCCCGCCTTTGTAAGGAGGAAAACGGGGATGCTCTGAAAGCATCACATCGACCAAAGATACCCAGGAGGGTGGGATCCTCAGTTCTTCTGCTCCCCAGCTCCTCTTTCCCAGGCTGGGTGAGGCTGGAGGGCAGGCAGGCAGGACATGGTGCCTGGCCTTGGCCTCCTGCTTTCTTCCCAGCCAGCCCCTGCGCCTTCCCCAGATGGAGGAAATTGCTCAGCGTCAATTTCCAGGCTGCTCTTCAGCGTCAAAGTCC
>NW_010289697.1:0-5615 GCF_000700745.2 Antrostomus carolinensis
CTCCACCACAGCCCGGGCTGCTGCAGGGAGCGCGTTTCTATTCAAACCACACCAATAAAAAGGATAAAAACCCCAACAAACCCCAATTTGCTGTCCAGAGGAGGGACAGGGGGACATCAGGCACCTCCTACGGCACCTGCCACCCCCCCTTAAAGCAGGGGGTACAAATAGCACCTGAGCACAGAGGGGACCCGAGGGGACAGAGGCAAGGGCAGCACAGTCTCTCTGAAAGCCCTGATCCTGAACAGACAGACGAGCACTACCAGAACCTGATGAGAATTCAGTGTTTATGGCAAAAGCTGTTCCAAAATTGGAGCAGGTGACAGGAGAGAGCAAACCCTGCGAAGGGAGACACGGCCACGCGCTGCCCGCGGTGAAGAGTGGCCCCACCGAGTCCACAACGCTGTCAGAACACGGCATGAGGAGGAGGAGGAGAAGGGAACGTGGTGGAAACACGTGTAGGAAACCAAAATGCACCCAGATCAGGAATCAAAAATCCACCTGGATCGCAAAGTGACCGTAACAAGCGCTGAGCGTTGACCTCAGTGGCGAGCGGAGGGGACCGATCCCTCAGGAACCATCCCCATCCGCTCCCAGCGCCTCAGGATGAAGCAGCTGGCTCTAACCAAAGGAACTTAGGGGTAAATAAGAGTTACTTACAGAGTCCAAAATAGAAATAATGAAAATAATAATAAAATAATAAGAAAGATGGAGCATGTAATCATCACCTTGGACAGGTTCTGCTCACCCCCATCCTCCACCTCGCCAGGGAAGGACAAGCAGAGTCTTAACGTGGGACAAGTGGGTTTTTTTTTTTACAGTTTCTGGGCTTACGGGTTGAAAACCCAAAGCATCCAAAGCATCCAAAGCCACCTGATTGAGTCTGTATCACACCAGGAAAACCCACACGTGATGGCAGAGCCTCCTGGCATTCCCAGACTGCATCAACAAAACCAAACCAAGAAGCAGCAGTGGGGGAAGAGGAGACAGCCCACGAGAGCCACAGCTAAAATAAAACCAGATCCACACTGGACACCTCCATTTTTCAGCATGAGGAAGCTTTGGGGGTTCAAATTCCTACTTACTTTTACATCTCAGGAAGCTTAAAAAAAAAGGTGGTAGATAGTTAATCCATCTACCAGCAGCTTCTGTGAGGTTAAAGAAGCCACGACAGGCCAAAGCCTGATGTTTTTAGGAAGTTTCAAAGCCCGCAGCAGTAACCAGAGGTCCCCAGGGGCTCCGGCTTGTGTGCAGTGACAACACAGAGGATCTGATCCTGGTCTCATCCTGGCAGTTTTTGGGTGCTGAGTTGACACATGCTTGACCTCTTCACGAGTCCTCAAACACCCATGAAACATCCTCCTGCTAATTCCCAACAAACCACGCTCTGAAAAGGGGAGAGAAAAGCCCCTTGGAGCTGCTGACAACCCCATCCCACCTGGAAAAAGGCTCTGTTCCGATAACCTGCTGCTTTCACCCGGATTCAAGGGATCATTGACAGAGCAGTTGGTGCTGATTCTGAACTGCAGAGCTCAAGCTTTGCCCCATGGTCTGAAAAAAAAGAATTCCTTAAATGTGAGCCAAATTTTTCTGAAGAAGATGCAGTGAAGGCAACAAGGGGGACGGGAAACACCGGGACAGGCAGGATTGCCCGATTGCTGCCTGGCTGACGGGCTCTGTCTGGGGCGAGGATGGAAGCAGCTGTCTTTGCTGGCCAGCCTCCGGCGCTGCGGGAGCCCATTTCCTTGCCAAAGGGGTTTTGCCAGCTCTCTTGTCACGCTTCTGAGCTATCAAATCATTTTTAAACGTGGTGCTTCCCCTCACTGGCTCTGCTGAGGAGGACACGCTGCTAACGAACTGTGCCTAAAGTTCCTCTCTTCATTCTCTACCAGAGTGATAAGACCTAAAACCTCTCCTTGGCTTAAAGGAGCTGGAAAAAAAACCAACCAACATCAGGAGTAGGAGGTCATGAGGAATCGCTGCGGTGGGCACAAGAGCTCACCAAAATTGAGCAGAAAGAGGAGAAATACAAGACATAGATGCTGTTGGTTTCTCTGCCACTATCCTGCTGGGATGCAGAGTTGGCCACGAGGCTGGTTTTGAACCCGATGTCATCGCAGTGTCCACAGGTATTCCTGGGTCATCCCAAACTCAGGGCTCTTCCCCTGCAACATCCCCTTCTCCAGCAGTTTAAAACCAAAATCTCCCAAAAAGATGAGGAAAGGGACAATTTCTGTCCTTGGTTACCAAGACTGAAATGGAATATTGTGACCATCTGCCTTGGAGTGCTGCCCCCAGGGATCCTCACTCCATGATTCCTGCACTGGAAGACCTGGTTGAGAGATTTGACACCATCTCCTGTGGCCACAGATCTGCAAGAGCTGAAAATGGAGCTCAAATCCAGGCTAAAAACTGACACTCGGCCTCCCTGCGGCGCTGCCTCCCATCAGAAATCCTCAGAGACCAAGAGAAAAGACACTATTGAGGGCAACGGCAGGAGAAGGGAGGGAAGGGAAGCAGGTGGCCAACGTGAGCTTTTCAATAACCTGGAACTCAAGAAAGGAATCAAAAGACGGTGGAAAGTAGGTCAGGCTGAGGGTGAGCACAGGACGAGCGCTCAGGGAGGAAAATTAGAAAGGGCGACACAAAAGACCTGAGAACCATAACACAAGGAGGGTCCTCAGGGCTTGTTAACCCTGAGAAAGGTGGTGGCACCTCCAGCCCCTCTCCAAACTCAACGGGACACGGCCCTGAGCAACCTGACCTGGCTTTGAATTTGACCTTGTTGGCAGCCGGGGTCAGGTACGGACCCTTCAGAAGATTTTTTTAACCTTTGTTCATCTGTGATTAAAGCAGCCACCACGGGATGCGTGGGCGTGCTCCTCGATGGAAAGGAGGACAAAAGGCCACGTCCACAAAGCATCTCGATTCCTCCACGGAGGGCAACCACAATTAACCAGAGGAAGCAAAGGTCAAGATGGAAATCTGAGCTGCTGCTGAGCTGCGCTGAGGTCTTTGCTCTCAAGTCAAAGAGTTGAGGAAGAAATCAGGCTTAAAAACCCCATAAAATCTACAATAAATGAGCTCTTCCAGTCCTAGTTGTGCTGGTGGAGGAGGCTCCCCCTTCTGATCTTCTCCAGCCTCTCCACAACCTCTTGCTGAGGCTCAGGCTGCGCTTGTCCCCACCCCAAGCACCACAAAGTCACAGGCTCCTCCTGGCCCTGGCCGCATTAGTGCGTAAACCCTGGATAAAAAGAGGTGGGGGGAGGAATCGAAGCAGCTGTGGGGTCTCTGCCCACTTGTATCTCTGAGCAAACCACACCAGGGTTCCTCCAGGACACCCCTCAAATCAATTTTGGAGCCCGTGACATTCAGACCCCATCCCTGTTTCACTCATTGTCCACTGGAAGGACTATCTGTTCTCCACGTGTCCTGGAATAAAGCCCTGCAGAGAGGGATCTGGGAGGCTTTGGGTGGTGGGAAGCTCAGCAGGAGTCAAACACATGCCCTCATGGCCAAAAGGGCCAACTGTATCTGGTTGTTCCTTGGTGTGGCCTCACCTTGAGCCCTTTGGGCAAGTTTTGGGACTCCACAATCTAAGAAGGACATATAAATATTAGAATGTGTCCAAGGGAGGGCAAGAGAGATGGTGAAAGGAGCAGAGGGCTTGTGAGGAGCAGCTGAGGATACCAGGGTTGATCAGCCTGGAGAAGAGGAGACTGAGGGGTGACCTCATTGCTGTCTACAGCTTCCTCATGATGGGGAATGGAGATGGAGGTGGTGATCTCTTCTCTTGGGTGTCTGGTGATAGGACACGAGGGAACAGCTTCAAGTTGGATCAGAGGAAGTTCAGATTGGTCATTAGGAAAGAGTTCTTGATGGAGAGGGTAGTCAAGCACTGGAATCAGCTCCCCAAGAATGTGTTCTTGTCCCTCAAGCCTGTTCAAGAAGAGTTTGGAGAATGCTCTTAGATACAGGGTTTAACTTCTAGGTTGCTCCATATGGAGTCAGGAGTTGGACTTGATCCTCATGGGTCCCTTCCAAACCAGGAGATCCTAAGAACATTTCTGAAAACTATGATCTAGAGAGGAGGAAGACATTCTTCAGCTAAGGCAGGACCTTGGGCATGGTAGGGGCAAGCTCCACTTCCGAGTCCCCATCTGTGGGCTCAACACAAGCAAGGAGCAGATGGAGCAGCTGGAGAATCATGAGCCTGTGCCATTCAATTGACCCTCCTCCTCCTCAAAACCCAAGCTATGTTGGATGTGCTCCAGAAGGAGAGACAGACCCTGTCTGCTCTGGCTCTGCGTGGGGTGGAACCAGCAAATGAACATTTGTGCTTCTTCCTAGATGTGGAGAAACATCATGATTGCTGCAATGGAGCAGATCGAGAGGAGAAATGCAGGTTTAGCAGAAGACCTCAGAGTCTGGGACAGTCAGGGAAGTTGTGAGGAGTTAAATCCAGAATAAAAAGGGGAGAAGAAGAACAGAAGATGATGGTGCCAAGCCTGCAAAGCAGTTTCGGGGGACAGCACAAGGTGAGGCAGACTACGAGGAAGGAAAGCTGCGAGCCGTTTTGAGGAGGATGCAATTGCCTAACGCTTCCCAACGCCTGCCAAGAAACACCACGTGTTCTCCTCAGTGGCTGCCAGTAGGTCCAGAGCCAGGAGATACACAAACAGCCTCGCCAACGAGCCAAGCCAGGCTTAAGGAGGAGGTTACAGCAGCAGGACACACCTTCTCCCGTCACACCACACAGGGAAAGCCACCACTGAGCACAGAGACGTCCCTGGAGAAACCACCAGCTCCACGAGGACGGCTGTGGACAGCTGAGGAGCCAGCGATCTCGTGGAAAAGGGTGGAAAAAAAAGTTTTCAGACTTTTAAGCTGTTCAAAACCAAATCAGAGTGAAAGTTGCAACCCCCCCCACATCAAAATCCAGCAAAACCCTGCCCGGATGCGTCCGATGTTGAACGCGACATTTCAGCCAGGGTTTGGACCTGTGGGGAAGGGAATCGCCAACGATCGAGGGGCTGAAATCGAGACCGAAAAAAGGGGAAAATGGGAAGATCTGGGGTCTCCAGAAGAGCAGAAACTGCTGTCTCTGCTTCTTGTGGGTAAAATGAACAGTAATGGCTTTAAATATTAAAAATACCAAAAAGTCCATCGGCTTTGTAAGGGTGAGGGCTGGCGGCAGCGGCGGGGATGCCGAGGGCGATGGTGGAATCTCCATCAGGTTCAGGTTGGTTTAGGTCCCATGGACTTGCCTGGAAGCAGCGTGAGGGAATAAATAACCTTGAAGATGTTTTTGGTATCTCCAAACATCCTGGTTTTACCACAAACTTTCTCATCTAAACAACCAGCACAGCCAAGTTCAGGTTCTCACCGCAGACCCAAACACCTACTTCCTCCCTTTGACTTTTAGTTTTGCTTCAAGAGTGTTTTTTTGGTTTTAAACCAGCAGCCAAGAACATGAGACCAGCAAGAGAGCGAGCGTGTGTGAAACCCACAGCTCCTTCCCAACGCCACTGCCACTCTTCATTTCTTCTTCACGTCCCACCCGTGAGCCTCTGCCAATCTGTGTTTGTGAGGGGAAGGATTGTCTTGAAAGGAAG
>NW_010289698.1:0-864 GCF_000700745.2 Antrostomus carolinensis
TGTCCCCCCTGAGAGATGCTGTGTCAGGGGGACCCGTGTGGCTTTGCTCCCCAGCAGCCCTGAGGCAGGTCCCTGGGGTGCTGGCCTTTTCAAAGCCCCTTGTCTGCCCTGACACGTCACTCCAGGGGTTTCAGCTGATTTCAGGGGGGTTCCTGGCAGCCCAGCTCCACCAGCAGAGCCTGGCCGTGGTTTTGGTCAGGGATTTCTCTTCCATCACCACAGGGAGCTGGTGGCTCTTTGGCCACTTGCCTCTGTGCCGCCGGGCGCTGCGTGGCAGCAGCTGTGCCGGGATAAGCTGCTGTTCCTTCTCAGGGCTGCTTTGCATGAGGGCTTCTGCCAGCGTGTGCTCTGGGCAGTGCCAGCTGCAGGTGTTTGCCTGGGCGAGATTAAATCCCGAGCAGGGGCCAGGGAGGCAGGCAGAGGGGGGCAGGCAGAGGGGGGCAGGCAGGAGGGCATGCAGGGGGCAGACATCCCTCTGCCTCCTCTGAAAGTCTCTCCTGGGAAATGGCCTCAAAAGGGCTGGTCCAGCTGCTGTGAAGATGTCTCAGAAAGTGAAAAGGGGTTTCTAAATCTGGGGCTTGAGAGTCCTGAGGGCCCTGACGTGAGGGATGGAAAGGTGAGTGGAGGGAAGGGTCGTGCAGGGGTGGTGGGCACATGGTGTGCACAGATGGGGAGGCTGCCAGGGCTGGCTGGGCAGAGCAGCCAGGGAGCCCAGCTCCCCTCTGGGCAGGGGAGAGAGGAACAACGCCAGGGCAGAG
Organism: Antrostomus carolinensis; assembly: GCF_000700745.2. Lineage (NCBI taxonomy): Eukaryota > Metazoa > Chordata > Aves > Caprimulgiformes > Caprimulgidae > Antrostomus > Antrostomus carolinensis. The sequence continues at coordinate 759 of NW_010289698.1, forward strand.
AGGTTTGGGGTTTATTTTTCCCTTCTCCCAGAGGGAATAAAAAGCAGTAAATGGTGGCAGCCCTTGGAAGGACCAGTGCCAGGTTTGCCTTTTCCATCCCAGGCTC
>NW_010289698.1:1017-2949 GCF_000700745.2 Antrostomus carolinensis
CTCCTCGGAGATGCCAGAGACCATCACCAGCCGAGATGCTGCTCGCTTTCCCATCGTTGCCAGTTGCACCCTTCTGGGGCTCTACCTCTTCTTTAAAGTAAGTGCACAGCAGTGCTGGGGCCAGGACCTGCCACCCCCCTGCCTGCTCAGGAGCTCCTGAAATGGGGCTGACTCAGTTTTTGGCTCCCTATTGAGTTGGGAGCCCTTAGTGTTGGGACAGAAGGTGTGAAGGGTGCACAGCTCGAGCTTTTCACAGAATCCCAGAGTGGTTTGGGTTGGAAGGGACCTGAAAGCTCATCCAGTCCCAACCCCCCTGCCAGCAGCAGGGACACCTTCCACTAGACCAGGTTGCTCAAAACCTCATCCAACCTGGCCGAGAACACTTCCAGGGAGGGGGGGACACTTTTCAGTGTCACCACGCAGGGGGATGTCAGTTCCCACCTGAATTGTCTCAGTTTGGGGGAAATCAGAGCCAGTTTGTGCACGAGTGGGTTCTGCAGAGCTGCTGAGGGGCCAGTTCCCCCCTGAGCTCTCCGTGGGCTGACCTGATGGTGCACAGGCTGAAAGCAGAGGGTGCCAGGGGCTGCTGAGCTGCAGATGTCCCTGTTGGGCTCTGTGTGGTGCTTCCAAAGCCGCCTCAGCTGCAGGCCTGGGGGATCACTAGGTGCCTTTTCTGCCCCTTTGCTCCTGGCTGGGACCAAGACACCAGGAAAAGAAACAGAGCCCGTGCAGCGTGGCCCTGCTGAGGTCGCTGCCTGATCGGCGGCTCTTCCTTTTAATATCTGCAGCCTGCCATGAGCTCCCTTCTCTCAGCATCCCCCCCCCAGGAGAGCACAGGGGACCCCGGGGTCCCCCACGCTGGGCTGTAGGGCTGTGAGTTGGCAGTGGGGACACTGAAGGGCAGGATTTCTAATAATACCCCGTTTAATGAGGACAGGACGGGCTCAGCTCGCTGCAGTGGTGAGGTGGGGCTGCTGCTGCTGCTCCCCTCTGCCCAGGCAGCCCCTGGGGGCGGTTGGTCCTCGCTCCCCGCTCGGGCTGGCTCTGCAGGGGACACCCAGGGAAGCTCTGTCCTCCTTTCCACAGCACAGGAGTTATTTTTTGACCTGAGCAGCTTGTAGATGTGCAGCAGCTCGCAGGCCCTTGTGCTTATTCTGTGAGCACGTGGCTCTTCCCAACGTATTTCACATCAGCAGTGCAAGAATTTGGGTTATTCCAGCTTTTTATTCTTCTCTTCTCCCTGGAGCACTGACACAGCAGCTGCTGATGGCAACATGAAGCGCTTCCTCGTGCTGTGGTGGGGAGGATGCTGTGGTGACTGACCCCTCTCTGTCTTTGCCTTGCAGATATTCTCTCAAGAGTACATCAATCTCCTGCTTTCCATGTATTTCTTCGTGCTGGGGATCCTGGCCCTGTCCCACACCATCAGGTAGAGCAGAGGGGAGGGTGCCCTGGCACGGTGCTGTCTGAGGCTGTGCACTCTGCGAGGCAGCAAGTGTGGTGGGGGGGTTTCTAGAGCACCATTGAGCCCAGTCCCAGCTCTTGGAGTGCTGTCCCTTGGCGGTGTGAAGGGCCCAGAGCAGAGCATGCTGTGAACCCTTCCTTGTGGGGGAACCAAAGTCTCAGGGGTCCCAGTGATCTGGTATCCAGTACAGCATCACTGGGAGAGCTCATGGAGGTGTGAGTGGCCACCAGCATGGGACAAGGCCAGCTCACCCCGAGGAGCTGCTGTGGCTGGGCACAGTCCTCACTGCCCTGCGGAGGGGAGAGCTCCACAGCACCCATGTTCCCCTTACTGGGACAGCTGGAGCTCGTGGTAACGTCCCCAACCTCTCGTGCTGGTGCTTGGCATGAGGTGTTGAAAGCTCTGGCTGTTTCAGTAACTGGAAAAGTTAAACTGGTTTCCTGTTTCCTGAGCTCTAGGCACTGGGG
>NW_010289698.1:2994-7329 GCF_000700745.2 Antrostomus carolinensis
CTCTGCAGGAGAGCCCCTTGGTGGTGACCCAGCCACTTCTGGGTGCTGAGGGGACACAGAGCACATGCCAGGGCCTGGGGTGGGTCCTCCCTTCTTGTGGGTGATGCTCTGTGCCTGGTGCCCTAGAGCTTTTTGGGGGACTGTCCCTTATGGGCAGATGAGCCCTGGGTGGAGGACGAGGTCCCATGTCTGCAGTTTGGTGACTGCTGCTGGGGCTCCTGGCAGCCCTGATGTGACAAAGCCAGGTGTCTCCCTGCCTCAGGGGGGTGTGTGGGCTGATGTTGGTGCTGGGCAGTGTGTCCTGTGGGGTCTCTGTCCAACTGCCCTTGTCTCCACCTCTCGTTTCAGCCCCATGATGAACAGATTCTTCCCTGCGAATTTCCCCAACAAACAGTACCAGCTCCTCTTCACCCAGGGCTCCGGGGAGAGCAAGGAGGGTACGTTGGCTCACTGCTCTCTCTGGGGGCCTGAGCATTTTCTGCCTTTACTGTTCTGTTTTTTGCTCACTTGGTGTCTTGACTTTCAACCCGTTGAAACAACTTCCTCACAGACTCACCCCTTGCTCCCTGCTGTGCTCCCGTACCCAGCGTGAGCCCCGGGTGTCCCTGCAGAGCTGGGGCTGCCCTGTGCATCTTCCTGCACTGGCTGGTGCTCTCCCTCTGTGCTGGCTCTGGCTGGCAGTGGAACCCCAGAAGCAGATCCCAGAAGCAGAAGAGTCCCACAGAAAGGGAGCTCCAGCCGCTGTTAAATGCGCTGCCTCTATTTAAGCTCCTTGGGTAGCACAGCACTGACTTTTTTGTGCTGCCTGAACTGATTTGATTTAAATCCTTGCACTAGTAGAAGATGATTTGATAAGAATCCTACCCAGTAGCTTTACTGGTGAGGGAATACTTCTTCTGTTGATACCACCAGGAGTTAACTGGTGCCGGAAGAGGGAGATTTGCCTGAATCCAATTTCCTTGTTGACAGAAGGATGGCAGATGCTGTCCATGTGGCAGGGCCTGGCTGAAGGAGCAGGTCTGGGTTTGCCAGGGCTGGCTGCTCACTCTCATGCCGTTTGCACGGGTTTACTGTGGGCACAGCCACTTCTGTGGGTACAGCCCCCTCCCCTGGGATGCGGGCACTGGGCTCTGTATTGCTCCCATCTGGAAAGTCACTTGTCTCTGCCCTGCACGGGAAGGGAGCTGCCCGGGCTGCCCGAAATCTGACTTCTCTGTTTTATTGCAGAAATAGTGAATTACGAGTTTGACACCAAGGATCTGGTGTGCCTGGCCCTGAGCAGCGTTGTGGGGGTCTGGTACCTGCTGAGAAAGGTAAGGGAGCCGCAGCCCTGTGGCAGGGAAGCCAGGGACCAGCTGAGGCCGTGGCTCAGGACGTGCAGTGGGACCCAGATCTCCTTTTCCTGTCGTTCTCAGCACTGGATTGCCAACAATCTCTTCGGGCTGGCGTTCTCCCTCAACGGGGTGGAGCTGCTGCACTTGAACAACGTCAGCACTGGCTGCATCTTGCTTGGGGGTCTCTTCATCTACGACGTCTTCTGGGTAAAGGGGAGCGCTCCCCGGGGCGGACGCGAGTGGCAGCCGTTGGCGGAAGGCGTGTGCGTGGCGTTGGCCTCTGGGGAGGCAGAGCACTGGCTGGACACGTGTTTGCAGTCAGGATTTCCACTTTCTCAGCCCAGAGGGGTGTGGTGGGGATGATGACACAATCAAACAGTAGCACAACGTCGCTCAGCAAATGCATTTTGTTTTTAATCTCTGGTTTAGAGAGCCCAGAGCTGGCAGAGGTCTCCTCAGGGCTGTTGTGGGGTGCCTGGCTGTGCAGTGTACCCAGTTCTGGTGACCTCTATTCCCCATTAAGATCTTCCCAGTGCCTGTCAGAGCTGCTGGGTGGGCTGGAGGATGAGGCTGCTCAGGGGTACACTGACCCTGCCTCCAGTCTTTCCCTCAGCCCATGCTGCACCCCGACATCTTCACTTTGAGGTTTTCCTTCTCTTCTGTGATGGCCTGGATGTGTGTTTCTCCTTGTGATGTCCATATTCCCCAGGCCTTCCTGCTGCCTCCACCTTCTGAATTCCTGTGTTTCCAAATGTCTGAGAGCCTTGTATACCTTGAGGTCTGTCCAGCAGCTCTGCAGCTGCCTGAGTAATCCTTCCCTCTTTATCCTGGCTACCGTGTGTTATGTTGTACTTGGCCGGTGCTGCCCTGGTTTCACAGGCTCGTTAACAGTCTCAGCTCTGTGGTTCGTTAGCCTGTGGGCCACTTCCTCTGCTGCTCTCAGCTGGAGAGGGTTCAGCCTTCTGGTTTAGCACACCCAGTGCCTCCAGCCCTGCTCGGGGTGTGAGTGTCTTCCTGGTGCTTCAGAGACAGTGAGAGAGCGGCCCTGGCTGCTCTCCACATGCCAGCTCCCTCCCACCTCGGCTTCCCTGGCAGGTCAGGGTGTTGCTGGAGCCTTGGGGAAGGGTCGTCCAGGAGTGGAGCCCCCCTTACTGTGCCCCTCTGTGGGACCAGTCGCTTGGATCTTAGCGTGGATTTAGTCACAGTGAGATCCAAGGAGAGTTTCCAGGAGGAAGGAGAATTGCTCAGTGGATGGATGATATTGTCCCCTCCATAGTCTTGGGATTAATTTGCATGTGATGCTTTTCCCTGGTCCCAGTGTGGAGTCCTGTCACTCCCAGGCAGTGCCCAGAGCTTGCTGCTCCTTAGGGGAGTTAATCTGATGCCCAGTGCTTTGCTTTAAGGTTTCTCTTTAATCCCTGGCTCTAGGATCTTGCTCAGCGGGTGCTAACCAGTGTGTGCTTTATGTGCCTGCTGCTGGTATAGCCAAGACTGGAGGCTTGGAGATGAAAAGGAACAGAAATGAGCGTGGTTGACCTGTGTATTCAGAGTTTATCCCCCAGACCATGTCAGTATTTCAAGCTGATAGTGCAGTGCAGATGAGTGACCTCAGAGGAAAATGCAGCTGCTCTGACAGTTGCTGTGCTCCCGTTGGAAGCTCCTGGGCAGCATCCTGGAGCTGGCTGGGAGCTCCTGCCCTCAGATAACGTCCTGTGTGGTGGTCTGGCTCTTTGCTGAGTTCAATAATGAGAGCTGAACTCACTGGGGAAGGCTGGGTGGTGAGCAGCACTGTGGCTTGGTGATGTGAGTGTTCCCCCCAGCACTGCTCTGACAGCAGGACAGCCCTGACCTGATCACCTCCCTGAGTGCTGCCCTGGGCTCGCTTGCAGGACTCCTCTGCCCACAGCTCAGGAGCTCTTTGGCCATTTTCTACCACTGAGGCTGCTCTGAGCCTTGAGATGACGCTGTAGCTGAGTGTGTGTGTGTGTCCCTGTGCAGCTGTGGTCACCCCAGACTCCTCTGCTTGCCCCTAGGTCTTTGGAACCAATGTGATGGTGACAGTTGCCAAATCGTTTGAGGCCCCGATAAAACGTGAGTAGATCTGTCCCGTGAGCTGGAGGAGGGGCTGTGTGTTCTGTTGTGGTCACTGCCCCGTGCACCCTCCACCTCCCAGAGGTGGCTCAGAAGGTGGGGTGTGTGCAGGAAGGTTTCCTGTTAGTGACCCCTTAGGCTGCTGCATGGTGCCACCGACCTGCAGGGAGCTGGGCCAGGTCTCTGGAGGGGGATGGTCTGCAGAGCCCTGGGTTGGCTGGGTTACTCTGCACCCCCAGAGCAGACAATCCCACCTGCTCAGTAAAAAATGCAAAAAACCCCACAGATTCCTCCCTGCCCCCCAAAGAGCAGCAGGGGGGAATTTGTGCTGTTGTGGAGCACGGGATAGTTTGGGTCCTGGGAGCTGGGGGTGAAACCTGGGCATGGTGCTGGCTGTGAACCGCAGGTTTCTCATCCTGGTGCCCGGAGTTGTCCCAGGAAGGAGAACAAGGGGAGCTGCAGGGAGGAGGGGGCTGATGGCAGGGACAGGGGGGCAGGGACAGGGGTCTTGCCCTGCTCAGGTCACTTTTTGCTGGGCCTGGTGGTGCTGGGGTCTGCTCAGCACAGACACTGCTCCTTCACTCTCCCTCTCCCTGCTTCTTGTAGTGGTTTTCCCTCAGGACCTGCTGGAGAAGGGACTGGAGGCTGACAACTTTGCCATGCTGGGTCTGGGAGATATTGTCATTCCAGGTGAGGACAGAGAGGGAGGATGTGACCGGGGTCGCCTGTCGGAACGGGCTGTGGGGAGCTGAGCGGGATCCTCGCTCTGCCTCTGGCCATGTCAGGGCCTTGTGGGGCTCCCACTGGCTCTGGGGGCTGTGCAGACTGTGGGGCTGCGTGGATTGGGGGTCTCCCAACAGGTCCCGGTGCTGTCCCGGTGCCTTGTGCCACGAGAGGGCACTGTCAGCCC
>NW_010289698.1:7361-7619 GCF_000700745.2 Antrostomus carolinensis
CGCAGCCTCTCTGTCACCGTGTCCCCTCACTGTCCCCTTCTCCCCGCAGGGATCTTCATTGCCTTGCTGCTGCGGTTTGACATCAGGTGAGTGGGCTGCGGGGAAGGGTCTCTGGCAGGTTGGATCTCGCAGCAGATTTGAGCTGCTTTTGTGGAGGAGAAAGGGGAAGGGGAAGCCAGGAGCACGGTCGTGTGCTTTCCTCCGGGGCTGGACGTGGGGATCCGGGACGGGGAGGGCGCAAAGGGAAGCTCCTGGCAG
>NW_010289699.1:0-250 GCF_000700745.2 Antrostomus carolinensis
AGCTGTGGGGGTGACATCAGTGGCACTGGGGTGTCTTGTGCTGCAGCCCCAGGGCACCGGAACCCCCCGGTGGCCCTCATGTCCCTATGTGCTCCCTCCCTGTGGCTGCCTGGCAAGGGGCCACCACCTATGGGAGGGGAGACCCCCCGTGCATCTGTGTACCAGTCCAGCTGGCTGTGTCGGGATGCTGGGGAGCCCAGAGGCAGTGCTGAGGTGGCTGTCCTTGCCCGGGACAACTGCAAACTCCACA
>NW_010289699.1:293-716 GCF_000700745.2 Antrostomus carolinensis
AGGTGTGGGGTTCCCCTTGTGCAGAGGTGGTGCCAGATGTGGGGTGCCCCTCAGCTGGGGGCTGCTGCCAGGCACATCCATCCCATGTCCTGGGGCTCTGCCCCTGCCTGTGTCCCTGGCACTGCTGCCTGGGGACAGCCTATGCTGGAGCGGAGGGGTAGGTGTTTCTGTGGTCATGGTGGGGGCCCCTGCCCATTGCTGGGGGTCCTGTTGATGGGGTGGCTCTTCCAGACCCCAGAGAGCTGGGGACAGGCTCAGGAGATGAGTCCTGCTCACAGCCCTCACACCCTACCCAGGCAGCACCCCAGCTTCAGCTCTCAGCACCTCCAGGTGACTCCCCTAGGGGGGACGGGGCAGTGGGGAGCAGGGCAGGGCTCCCCCTAACCCAGCACGGTGTCCCGGCAGAGGCTGAGCTGTAGCATG
>NW_010289699.1:731-1312 GCF_000700745.2 Antrostomus carolinensis
GCTGCGGGATCTGCTCACCGAGCTGCAGCTGCAGCATTACTTCCTGCGCATCCGGGACGAGCTCAACGTCACCCGCCTTTCCCACTTCGAGTACGTCAAAAATGAGGATCTGGAGAAGATCGGCATGGGACGCCCCGGTGCGTATGTCCTCCTGAAACCTCCCCCAGTTCCCCCCACTGTCAGCTCAGCATGTTTTGGGGAGCCCAGAGGAGCATGCAGTCCATGGGGCTGGAGGGAACCCCCATGCGCATCCGGGACGAGCTCAACGTCACCCGCCTTTCCCACTTCGAGTACGTCAAAAATGAGGATCTGGAGAAGATCGGCATGGGACGCCCCGGTGCGTATGTCCTCCTGAAACCTCCCCCAGTTCCCCCCACTGTCAGCTCAGCATGTTTTGGGGAGCCCAGAGGAGCATGCAGTCCATGGGGCTGGAGGGAACCCCCACCCCAAGCTGGGTCGGTGACAGTGGCTGGGTCCTGCAGGCCAGCGGCGGCTGTGGGAGGCAGTGAAGCGGAGGAAGGCCATGTGCAAGCGGAAATCCTGGATGAGCAAGGTAGGGATGGGAGAGGGGCAGGTGTGGC
>NW_010289699.1:1340-1636 GCF_000700745.2 Antrostomus carolinensis
CATGTTCCTCTCTGATGCTTGTCGCTCCTTGTGCCACCGGTCCCTGGGGGACCTGCCCTCCCTGCAGTGTGACCCTGGCAGCGTGCACTTCAGTCTCATGTGGGCTCCTGGGTCATGTCCCAGTGAAGGATGGCCCTGCCATGCCGGCACTCAGGAAATTCATTCCCCTCACCTGGTTTGCCTTTTTGCCAGGAAACTCATTTGCACGTAACGAGCCGCACAGCCCACGTGTCTCACCCCAACTAGCTCCGTTGGCAGCAGCACTGCCTGGACCCGTGCCCGCTTAGTACAAGGGG
>NW_010289700.1:0-7415 GCF_000700745.2 Antrostomus carolinensis
CTTTCCCTTCTCTTTCTTTCCCTTCTCTTTCCCATTATTGGAACACTGAGACATGATTTCTAGGTGTATGCTCAGAGCAGTTTAAAACTGCAGTTGGATATTTCTGCAGCTGCTTGTTTGCACTTACACAGTGGTTATGAGGTGGGCTAATCAAATGGTTCACTAAATTTCAGTTGGAAAACCTGTACCAGCAAAATTTGGGCAGTATTTTTTTCTCAGTTAGTGATTGAATCAAGACCTTAGAGGCAGCAGAGCCAGTAGGAGGAAGCATGTGAGAGTGTGGTGAAGAGCCCCCTCCTCTGGGGGAGATGAGGGAGCAGAAAGTTTCTCTTCTGGCGACATGTTTGATTGGTTTAGTCATTTTGTGTAACTTCATCCTGCAGTGGTTGCTACAGTTGTCATTGTCCTCAGATGGCATCATCTACCCCATGTACTGGGATTAGTCTCACGCTTCTTGTTTGCACTCTTAATAGGTGCTTGATGGCAAGGAAGACCTTGAGAAGCAGCATCGAGACAGCATTAAACAACTGAACAGTGTTGTAGAGCGACAAGAAAAGGATCTTACTAAACTTCAGGCAGAAGTGGAAGACCTTGAAGAACGGAACAGAAGTGTTCAAGCAGCACTGGACAGTGCATATAAGTAAGCAGATATTTGTGTGCCTGTCTTCAACCATACATTCAGCTTCTGTGTCTTATTTCTTGTGCAATGCTTGTGAAATGTTAATAGATAACAAAGTTATTCACAAAGTCTTTGTGGGCCCTGTACAAACTGTAAGTGCATTCCTTTTCTTTTTCCTCCCCAGGGAACTTGCAGATCTTCATAAAGCTAATGCTACAAAGGACAGTGAGGCACAAGAAGCAGCCCTAAGTCGGGAAATGAAGGCAAAGGAAGAGCTTGGCTTAGCTCTGGAGAAGGCCCAGGATGAGGCACGGCAGCAACAAGAGGCTTTGGCAATTCAGGTCGGTCTTAAATGCAGCAAATAACTTTTTCACTGAAGAAGTGCACTCAGAGGGGGTGTGCATCTGACTTAATGAACCAGATGCAATGTAAGGTGGAACTCATCTTTGTGTGCTTGGCAGATACCCAGTGGATTTATTTCTGATGAACTTGTTCAGTGATATTTGTGCTAAGCTTTAAAATATTGGTTTTATTTAAAATACTTTTAATTTTACTTGTCTAAAGGAAATGACTTTGACAGACTCTGTTAAGTTTGTAGTGCTCTTTACCATGATGCAGAGTTCAAGAAACTTAATTGGACAAGACTTTTAGGGATAGATGAATGTAACTATTTCTGTGCATGCAAAACTAAAGCCTTTAACTTGTAAACAGACATACCCTGTTTAACAGTGTTTAAAATCGGTATAGGACGATAGCATTGAATAGGTGGCACTGTAACTTTTGGGAAGAGATTAGTGATGGTATCTTGTTTATTTAGGTGGCAGACCTGAGGCTAGCACTGCAACGTGCAGAACAGCAGGCAGCAAGAAAAGAAGACTATTTACGTCAGGAAATCGGTGAACTACAACAGGTGCTATAGCAAACAGATGATCCCAATATTAATCTGCAAGGAGAGCTTCTAAAACCTGGGAATGAAACACTGGCATAACATTAATAGCCTTAAAAGGAGGCTTTTTCTGGTTACCTGAAGTATTTGCCCTATTAATGGAAATATTTTTTTAATCACATATTGCAAACAAAATAATTTTTATTGTAATGCTATCCTTTTAGTATAAGACAAAGTGCAGGCATTAAGTTTGTAATAATCCTCTAAAATTGCTATTGAATATCTTTTTAGTTATTCTTTAGCTGCTGCTTAAGATTATTTTTCTTGTTTTTAAGGTACAGAAGATAGATTGTTGACAAAATGTTTCAAGTGATGTCCAGAGGGCTCTTGAAGTGTAAATTTCTGAGCTGTTGTTCTATCATGTATCTAAAAATGTTAATCTTGAAATTTCACACTTCACTGTGAATTGGAACATAGGACTTTTTAGAATATAGCACAACTACTATGTGTTTAGCTGAATTCTGTATTAATCTTTTAATCCAGCATATAATTTTAAACCTTAATTATATTTAATTTGTGATTTCAGAGACTCCAAGAAGCAGAGGGCAGAAACCAAGAGCTAAGTCAAAGCGTTACATCTGCTACACGGCCACTTCTCCGGCAGATAGAAAATCTGCAAGCCACACTGGGAGCACAGACCTCTGCGTGGGAAAAATTGGAAAAGAACCTTTCTGACAGACTTGGTAAGACTTTTTTAGCTTTTACTGAACAGTGAGACTCTTGATGAAGATGTGAGGTGGCTGAAGATAAACACAAAGGGCTTGACACTTGCCCAAAGTGTAGACGGTGAGTCAGGAGAGATGAGTTCAAAATGCATTTCTGCAAGGAAGTGGAATGTGGGGTGTTCTGCCAAAGTTCTTGGACAGGTAATTCACTGATTCTCTTTAAAACACAGTGTAACATAAGATTGTAAGATTAAGCTTTTAAGGAATACTTGTCCTCACAGCATCTAAAGGAAGGATGGACATTGAGCACTGCGAAGTACAACAGCATTTTCAGTTGTCAAGCCTGGTGCTTAGATTTTGAATTGCAAAGGTTTGAATAATTTACTTACCTAACTGCATAGGTAATGAGACATATATTTATTGATATAGTAGTAATTATTTTAAATGAAAAATGTATAAAATGCCCAAAGGTGGACCCAAAGAAATTACTTATTTTCTGCAGGCAGTCTGTAGTGGTATATTGCAGTCTGAAAGAGTATGAAGTCTCCTTGTTCTGCACTGCTCTAAATGTATGGTGGAAAATATTTAATATCCTTTAAAACAGAAAACAGTTCTGGATTTTTGTGTGGGTGATTTTTTTCTTGATTTTATTTTTTTTGGGGGGAGGGGGCTTAGAAAAAAAATAAATTAGTTGAATCTAAAAAGTTCCATTTGATGCTTAAGTAATGGGTTCATATTATAGATGTTTGATCAAAAGAGTTAAATTACATGTTTTTCTTATACTAGGTGAGTCTCAAACTCTTCTAGCAGCAGCTGCTGAGAGAGAACGGGCTGCTACAGAAGAACTTCTTTCTAATAAAATTCAAATGTCTTCTACTGAGTCTCAGAATAGTCTTTTAAGGCAAGAAAATACACGCCTCCAGGCTCAGCTAGAAGTGGAGAGAAACAGGTTGAAGAAAATGGAAAATGAAAACAGTAGGTGAGTTGCGTTTTTGGTTAACAGTGTCTGTTTAAAATTGTAGTGAAATGGAGTAAGGTGTCTCTTCCATAACCATCTGCAGCAGATATCTTTGCAAGTTGGAAGATTTGATTCTTAAGTGTTGGTATGACTGTGCAAAATGACAACAGCTATTGATAAAGTTTTACCTAACTTGTTAAAGGTATTTTGATTCATGCTAACTATTGTCTGAAGTGTGCCACTTTCACAGTGTTTTAATGCCTTGAAGCTATGTTTGGTTTAAAAGTATATGAATCTGAAGTAAACACAGAATACTTATTTACTGTCTTTCTTTCCCCAATCTAGGTATGAGGTTGAACTAGAAGGACTCAAAGATGAGTATGCAAAAACCTTGGAAGATGCAAAGAAAGAAAAGGTATTGCCTACTTGAGCTTCAAGCTATGTTATCATTGAAGTCTGAGCTAACAGGAGGTTAACAGCTTGTATTTATTTTTGTAGACGCTGCTAGCTACTCAGTTAGAAATGGAGAAGATGAAAGTTGAACAGGAAAGAAAGAAGGCAATTTTTGTGCAAGAAACAGCGAAGGAGAAGGTACCAAAACCTAGCATTTCTGTTCAGTCTTATTGCTGCTATCACTATTTTAGTAGGTATCTAGAACCTGAAACTGTTGCAAGCAACAAAGTGGACTTAGAGCAGCACAGTATATACTGTCAGCTTAGGCTTTAGGGACTTGGCTTTTTCTTTGTTCTGACTACTTTTTATTTCCAGTTAAATAAGTGCTTGTGTGATACTCACTGAAATGAGTCATGGGTAATAGTCTGTGTAACTTGAAAGAGATAAAATATGGATAATGATTGTTTTAATCTTCTGATTTTTTCAATGCTCTTGGATTCTTCTTCTTCTGCAGCTACTTATTTTCTTTGGTTAGACTATTAGCATTGCTTCCACTGAATTCTTGTTCTGTGTTTCACCTCGACTGTATGTTATGTACCACATGCTTTCCAGCTTGAGTCATCAGTCACAGAATAGTCCTCAATAGTCAGGAACTTTGTTACTGCTAATTAGCAGTTGATACTCAAGTAAAACTGTTTTTATTAGTGGTTTCTTACCATTTCCAGTTCTAAAATTTAACTGCTTTATCCTTCAGAGGGTAGCATGCTTTCAGATGCTGCCTGTAAAAAGAGGTCATTCAGTCTGGCAGGTATGTCAGTAAGGTATTAGCTTGTGAGAAACCTCAGAATTGAATTCGTACACTTTATTTAAAAGAAATAAAAGTATTAACATGCATTCTAAACAGAGACTTAGTTCTGGGTTTAGGATATTCTCCCTGTGATACATTTGGGCAAACAAAACTGCCTCTGAATTTCCCTTGGCTACTTGAAAGACGAGTTCTTTTGGTGTAATTTGCAACTTTTTGTCTTTGTTTCTGGAAAAGGCTGAGGTTTTCAATGTAGGCTGGAAGTGTTAGTAGCACAGGAATTCTTTATTGTTGAACTTTCATGTGTTTTAGAGATGGGGGAAGGGGGCAGGTTATCTGTCACGTTGTATTCTGTAGTTGCTGGTGGAAAAGGGCAGTCTGTTCTTTACAGAATCTGTCTTTCACCATCTTATAAACTTTTTTCTTTATCTAACTGGTGATGTTGTGTGTCTTTGGTTTTGTTTGGTTTGGGTTTTGTTTTTTAGGATCGGAAGTCATTTACAGTTGAAACTGTTTCAAGTACTCCAACTATGTCACGCTCTAGTTCTGTAAGTGGAGTTGACATGGCAGGTCTTCAGACATCTTTCCTCTCACAGGTATCATATCAGTTATATTGGCTTTTTTTTGACAGACTGCTTTTTTTCCTCTTCAAGAGCTTTTATTAATGTATAAAATGACTCCTCAAGAGTACCTTGGCCTTAGACAAGGTAATTCCTTTGCAGAAATTTCTAAAACATGCCTACAAGATGTTTGATTGTAAAACATCTATGAAAGACAGAGTGAAACTACAATTTTTATTGCTGATTAATATATACATGTATTGGTGCTGAGTACACATGCCTAATTTCATCTAGAAGAATTAAGTAACACTAGTAGGAGTCAAATCAATTGATTTATTTTTACTAGCAGTCCTGGTTTAGGGCACAACTCTGCTCCCTGGGCAGAGTCATTGACTGTTATGGTCTGTGCAAAGTCTACTGCTTCTGCTGCTTTCTTATGGATACAGTTATTGATGTCCAAGTTAAATGACAGTTGTGTAGGTGACATGAGAGCTTGCCAGAAAGGAGCTGTCTTGAATTGTAGCTATTCACCTTAAGCTTTTGTTTTAAAAATAAACTTTAAGCCTTGAAATGCACTTGCCTAATAACATTGTCATTTTAAATCTTAAATAATACTTTGCAAGAGGGCAGATTCCAAAGGGTGCAACTTTTTGTCTAATTTTAAGCTTCTCTAACCTTTTGTTTGTAGGATGATCCTCATGATCACTCATTTGGGCCAATAGCTACTAGTGGGAGCAATCTTTATGATGCCATAAGGATGGGAGCAGGCTCGAGTATCATTGAAAACCTTCAGTCGCAGCTAAAGCTAAGAGAAGGAGAGATTTCACATCTACAGGTACTGTAGTTCATCTCATAACCAAGCACAGCATTTATAAGTGTAAATACTAATGCAATTGATATTATATTCAAATTTTATATTCAATATAAAATATATGCAATCAATTTTATATTCAAAAAGCTTGTTCCATCTCCTCAGAGCAGAGTGCATTCACTCTTCCCCTTTCATGACAATTCTACTAACCAGGATAGCCACTGGAGGTATGTGTAGGGATGAGCAAGAGGATTTGTTGCTTCCTTTGTTTTGGCAGGAACCTATCCAGAAAAATGAAATTGTTTATCTGAAAAGGAAAACAAACAAAAAACAAACCCCTGATCAGATTTGAGAAGAAAAAATTGAGTGTGCTTCTGGGGTGTGCTGTTTCAGTCTGGCTTAAGAAAAAGCCTTAATTACTGTATCAAAGTATTTGTTTTATAAATATGGTAATTTATTTCCTCCTGCTAATTGTTAAAAGTGTTTACCTTAGCTGGAAATCGCAAACCTTGAGAAAACTCGATCAATAATGGCAGAAGAACTGGTTAAATTAACAAATCAAAATGATGAACTTGAAGAAAAAGTGAAGGAAATACCAAAATTACGTACGCAGTTGAAGGTAAGTGTATTTCTGTTGTAAATCTGATGTAAAATTGACATATTTGAGGGTTTTTTTAGGAATGTCTCTGTCAGTTTAGGATTATATTAGAATCTTAAAAAAAAATCCCTAGTCATAAATGACTGAAGAGCCTGGTTTCAGTTTGTTTGGGTTTTTTTATGTAGTAGAATCTGAAAATGCTTACTTCATGACTAGGTAATCACTTCAAAATACAGTTGTTAGAAATCTGTGTGTAAGATTCCATGCTAAATCAGGGAGAGAACATTTTTTTTGTTTCTCTCATTTAAGACACTTTTCTGTCAGTATTTTTAGTAAAGGGGTGTTTTGATAAATGACATGATTTATGAGAATCTGATGCAGAAGCTGAGTGAGTGTGCGGTAGATATACAGGTAACAGGACAAATATTTTAATCCTCTGAATGTTTAAGAACTTAAATAAAAATGTTGGAAATAGTTTTGGAATAATTTTGGAAATCATCCTTTGTTCATTAAATACAAAATGTTAAATTTCCTCATGAAACATTTCACAAATTGTAGTCATTCCTGTAGTAATAATTCTAGTGCAGTTTGCTAACTGCTTTTTAATGCTTATAGCAGTTGAACTTCAAGGTGTTTCAGTACATCCTCTGAAGCCAGCACTAATTCTCTGTAGTTGAGGATCTTTGTCTTTGGAATATCTTCCTTTCATATGTACAGTATGAATCTAGCCATATGCAGAGAGTCAAAGTTATGAAGTATTTTTGAAGAGTTTGCTCTGTGCTTCATTGTAAAGTAGTTATCCTTTGATAAAATAATGCTGCACTTATTTTCCTGAGTTGTGTAAAACTCTCTCCTAGCAGCATTTTTTTAAGTTGAAAAGCAGTCAGATGACAAATTACATGTCCTTGCAGGATTTGGATCAAAGATACAATACAATCCTTCAGATGTATGGAGAGAAAGCAGAAGAAGCTGAGGAACTCCGACTGGATCTTGAAGATGTGAAAAACATGTACAAAACTCAGATAGATGAACTTTTGAAACAAAGACAAAATTAATTCCT
>NW_010289700.1:7442-11204 GCF_000700745.2 Antrostomus carolinensis
ATATTGTAAAGATAATTGTTTATGTAAATGCTGAATTTAAATGTCTTGTAAAATGATAACTGTATTATAGAAAATATGACTATATAATAGAGTTCATATGTTGACAAAAAAAAAATCAATGCTTTAATTGTCTGGTAGTGTCTGCAGTTAAATTATTTGTGCAATATTTAATTTTATTTTTTTTTTCCAGACATCCCTTTATTTAAGTTTTTGCTAAATGGTGGACCATTTTACAAGCAAACAGTGGCAGAAATGGTGATTGTTACGTCATGAGACAGCACTGGAAGGCGTGAGTTTTACTGAAGCAGACCTTGGATCATAAGCTCTGTGTAGCTATGAAAATGACATTACAAGTCCTTATTCAGTGTTCTTAATAGGAGTTTTTCTAAAATCTCATCAGTTAATTTGTAATAACAAAATAGCAGTGGCTCGCTGTCTGAAGCATAATTGGTAGATATTTTTATTACAAGAAAATCTCATGTTTGTACTCGTAACACCTGAACATGTTAGGCTGATAATTCTCTATTCTTAGACAAATCAGATTAGTCTGACTATTTTACACTAAGTCCCCTAAGCAGAGTGTGAGACTTTATAAATCACAGCTTCACCTTGTACGTTGCTTGTGTTGTCTCATGAGCAGTCTAGAGACAGCAGCTCTGCCTGTAATTCTAAATGTGTTTAACTTTTAACACCGGAAATCTGAACTGTTTGATACTGGTTCTAGATTTGGATGCTGATTTTTTAACAGTTGCTGAAACAGTTCCGAAGAATGCAGATTTTTTTTTTTTTTAATTAATTGCTGCTGCTCTCACGGTTCCCTGTATATAAGTAGCAAGGTTTAGACTTTTTGCAGAATTGTACTTTGACTTAATATGGTTTTCAAGCAAGTCTCCAGTGGCTGCAAAGTATTTCTCATGCCCTTCCTTAAGCAAGGTATTGGTCAAATAGCATCCACGTGGCTTGAAGTTTAGCTGCATTTTTCGGTCACGTCAGAGGAAACTTTTGAATTGGACCCTTGGGAATGCTGAGAATCGAGGGAAGCAGCTTGCATCTTCCTCTCTGCATTCCAGACAGCAAATATTTTGTTACATCTCAGAACTGTAGCTATGATAGGCACTTGTGTGAAATACAGTTGAAATTCTTTGCTTATCGTACCATTGCCTCTGTTGGGAGAGGTTTTTTCACATCTGTGTGTGTTCTCATTTGTGTTAGAGAACTGTGTTCCTCCTTGTGTATTCAGTGGCCTGAGAGAGGCGAAGGATGTCAGTGGTGAGAAATTGCTGCTGGAGAAAAGCCTCTGGGTAACAGGACTTTTCAATGGGTGGTAGGGATTTATTCCTCGTTGGGAGAACAGTTAGTCCTCACTAGAGTTACACAGGCAAGGGTGTGTTTGTGGAAAAGCCTACTCAGTTTGAGATTCAGGCAGTTATTCTGAGGATTTCCATAAAGCCATAGAGTAAGAACACTAAAATTTACTGAACTCCCCATCTGTCATAGAAACTTTTAACTGCTTTAATAAAAGAAAGACTTTTTTTCCTCCCTGGTTTTTTTTTTTGGTCTGTGGGAAGATGGGAAGGAACTCCTGTGTTAGTCTTAGTTTCAGCTTCAGAAACCAAGGTGAAACCATTTTTCTTCTAAAAACCTCAAGAATTTAACATTTTGCCTTGATGTGGAAGTGTGATTGGTTGCTCCAAATCCAAAAACCTGCCAAAAGACCCAACCAACTACACAAAAAAAAAAAAAAGCAAAAAACCACTCCATAAAAAAGCATTTGTTGGAATTAACTGATTTGCTGCATGTTAGAATTACGGTGTTCAAATGTTAGAAATTCAGCCTTTTCTTAAAAAAAGGAAACATTTTATGATGGTCAGAGATTAGAAATTCAGCTTTTACCTACTGCAGCCAATCAATAAATTGATGATTTTCACCTTTTGTGGTTTTTTTTTTTTTTTTTTAACAGACAAATGAAACACTCTTTAAAAAAAAAAAAAAAAAAAAAAAAAGAAAAAAGAATTCTTTCAACTTTTATTTGGAGGTGTTGCTGCCAGCGCTTCTGAGGGTAACATTTCCTGTGCAGTGTGTGAGCAGATACTCCTCACGGGCTGACAGAGCTGCAGTGTTGATTATGTCTGGGACTAACCTGAGTTTTCAGGAAGAGTTTAGGTGAATGAGAAACTTTAACATCCAGTCAGCGGTAATTAGCTATAGAAACGTTTGTCAGAGTATTAGATTTTTACATTTTACAAAAGTAGGTGTAAATATTTGTATTGACTATTTTTGGATTCTTTATTCCCATTTAGTGCAACCTTTACTATCACATGAGAATCTCATAACCTACGGTGTCTTAATCATCAAAGCCTTAGAAAACAGAGTGGCTACTGGAAGGTAACGTAGACTTCAAAGTATTATGTTTTGATCATCTTTGATATAAATCTTGTAAGCTTGTTTTGAAGAAACATTAATGTCTGCTCAGACACCTTAAGTTCATTGCTGTTACTGAGATTGCCTAGAAAAGTAACATGCAAAATGAAAGGACTTAGGTCAGAATACTAATGTAAATTTCTACTTAAATTTACTATTTTAGAACAGTTCTTCTGAAAGCAACTAATTTATACCTCGTTTTCAGTGCATAGTGTGAAGAAATGCTATTTAAAGGGTTACTCAAACTATACTGTTCAGAGGGGGCTGATTTCCTAGTCTGGGGGAGGTAATGGAAAGGTTTCCATGAACGTAGGTGGCTTTGGATAAGGTGTAGACTAGGCTGGTACTCGCGTCTCGAGGCAGTGTGTCCCATCCTTCATCAACACAGGAGATGATGTTCAAAATCCCAGGTCTCCATTCACGAGAGGGAGGTTTACTTCTGTTAATTCTGTTGTCCTGTTACAAGTTTGTTGCCATTTATGTCAGTATGTTTTACTAAGGGCTATAATGATGATGAACATGAAATGAAATGGGTTAACGCATGGTGAAATTGGAACCCTTGGTTTCTAGTTGTAAAATGTGTATAAACTGTAAAAAGCATGGGTCAGGGTCAAATAAAATTTTATGCTAAGATTTGTGCTCTGGTTGTCTTTGAGAAAAGACTTTAGAATAATTTTGTGGTGGGTAGGAGGCCAAGAACCCCGTGGTATGAAAGGAAAACGTTGCTAATGTTGGAAGATGTAAAATGTAGTTTGAATTTAGAGTGATGAATGCTAGTTAAAATCTTGTCATGGGTATTTAGGTACAAGAGGCTGGTTTATTTATAAATGCGCTGCAGTAATGGGATTAAAGGTAATGTGAAATTTAAGCTAATTTCCTTTATCCTAGTAAAACAGCTTTCTGATTCAGCCGTGTCTTGAGGGGGTTCAGCACATCTGCCGCTGTCTGCTGGACACCCTCGGGGTCCCGGTATCAGGCTGGGCGTTTGTCACCGACGTCTGGACCTCCTTTCCCACCTGTAAAGGAGGGGAGAAGAGGTCTTTGTGCGCTGGAAGGGTTCAAAGGACTTGATGTCGGTGCCCCCGGCCCCTGTCGAGGCAGGGATCGAGTTAAACCGGCGGATATTGTGTGTTGCCGGTGAAGGCAGCGCAGGAGCGATGCCGGGCGCCGGAGGGGGGATTCATTCCCCGCTCCGCTCGCTGGCAGGCAGCGGGGGCCGTGGCACCGCGCTCGCCGGGTGAAGGCCGGGGCTCCCGGGGCGGAGGACGCCTCACACAATGGGGTGCCCGGAGGCGGCGCTTCCTGCGGAGCGGCAGCAGGAAAAGGCCTTTTTCCTCCACA
>NW_010289701.1:0-7663 GCF_000700745.2 Antrostomus carolinensis
AGGGCTAGCCCAGTGAAACTATCACACTTGTATAAATATACATGGCTAGCAGCACAATGGATTGTTAAATGAGCAGATAGTAATTGAGGTGAGCTAGTTTTGAGATGTACCAGTTCCAGGACAGTCTCAGAGAAATCTTTCAAGGCTGGAGTCTTTATTCACACTGTTGCACCAACAGCAATAGTGATTCCAATTTGTACAGCTTGAGCATCCCCTAATTGAGTTTGAAAGATGACAATTCTGGAAAATATGTATCAGGGAAGGATTTCAATTTTTCAGTTTTTCAGCTCAGTCATGCCAAGTCTGAAGCATATACATGGAGAAATAAGTTGGATTTGCAGAGACTCTTAACAATCTCTCTATGGATCTGGATTAGAAACAGCTGCTTGTCGCACGTGACAGTGCACCCGATACTTAAATCACAACAGGTCCAACTTCTCTTTTTTTCTTACAGGTTTAGCAAAACCCCTAAGGAAACAGAAGCATGACCAACACCAAGAGCAGAATACCTCTGTGACACGGCCACATCTGGAATATTGTGTCCAGTTCTGGGCCCCACAGTTCAGGAAGGACAGGGAACTGCTGGAGAGAGTCCAGCACAGAGCCACCAAGATGATGAAGGGAGTGGAGCATCTCCCTGCTGAGGAAAGGCTGAGGGAGCTGGGGCTCTTTAGCTTGGAGAAGAGGAGACTGAGGGGTGACCTCATTAATGTTTATAAATATGTTCAGGGCGAATGTCAGGAGGATGGAGCCAGGCTCTTCTCAGGGATGCCCAATGGTAGGACAAGGGGCAATGGGTGTGAGCTGGAACACAGGAGGTTCTGCTTCAACTTGAGAAGAAACTTCTTTACAGTGAGGGTGACAGAGCCCTGGGACAGGCTGCCCAGGGAGGGTGTGGAGTCTCCTTCTCTGGAGACATTCAAGACCCGCCTGGACGCCTTCCTGTGTGATCTCATTTAGGTTCCTGCTCTGGCAGGGGGATTGGACTGGATGATCTTCTGAGGTCCCTTCCAATCCCTGACATTCTGTGATTCTGTGTAACCTACAGTTTATGGCTCCTAAAAGTGTCCTCCATCTTCCCAAGTCAACAACCATGGTACTAAATAGCTGCAAGACTCAGCTGTCAACTATAATTGAAAACCAAGCGAGGATTTTATCTTCTACAGTGGCTTTCACCCTTTACTGTTAATTATCTGCCTTCTTTTTTTTCCCCCAATAGCACTAAGTTTTCCAGTAGCATCTTCCCCCTGAGCTGTGCAACAAGGCTTTCCTCACCCAGGCCTGGAAAGCCCTTTCAGTCAGGGCTTGTTCTCTGGACCACATATTATTTACAAGCTGCCGATGCCTGGTGGAGAGGTTACTAAAGGCCATCTGCCTAAAGAATTCTTGTTTATATTCCTCTTGCTTTATCCTTAGGAAAAACAGTTGCATAAAGGCCGAGGTATTTAAAGCTTGACCCATCCTCCCTCGTCCTGCTGGAAGCTATAATCTGTCTGCGCTATCTCAACTGATATTTGTGTAACTGATTATGTCGTCCAAACAAGGGATTACGATTCTGGTTTGGGGAATAAGCAGCACGAACAGAGGACGTCTGAAGGGACAAGCTTTTTTTTGTTCCAAGTAACATTTCTTTGAACAAAAGGGAGAGAGAGAGAGAGAAGAAATGCATCTTGCATAAAGGGCCATTGTTTCCCAATGGAACATTTCATGTTTTTCCATTAAGCATGAGCTGCTCTGGTTGTTATGGAATATTTTATTAACAGGTCTGTTAATGCAATGCCCAGCTCCAGCACTGCCTGCGTGAGGAAAACAAAGCCAACACAAGCCATCCTTTTGTCTCTTGATTTTCTCCTTTCACACACAGAGGATGAATCAGAATATTGTATTTTAGTTTTTATGGATATTGGATGAATATTCCTGTGTTTCTTGCATAAAAGACAATTCCTTATATTAACTACCCAATTTCTTCATGCAAATAAAGGGCGGGATGTGCCAGACTTGACTTCCTGGGCATTGACCCAAGGAATACATTTAATGTATGACATAACCTTTGTCACACAACTTTAAAGTCTTTAGAAGACCAGACAGAATCAGGGAAACAACTGCACAATATGTCTCACAGGATAATTAAGATGCAAGATAAACAAGCTCTGGACATTTTACCTGAGGGTCTGGCCAACTGAAGAGAGCTATCGTCATCCACCATGGCATGTTTGAAATCATTCTGTACGAGAAAGGACAAGCCATGATGTTCAGATAGCCAAGAACACCACGTTACTTTTGGGCTGCACAACCCAAGCATGTCCTCTGCCTCCACAAGTATTTGTAGAGTGCCAGACCCTCCAAGGACAGTAAGTAGGATCATACATCTCTGCCTGAGGACCAGCTTTCTCCTCCTGTAAAGTAGAAAGGATAGGGAACAAGCTAGTTGTCTATAAAATCACATGTAAACATTCAGTGTATTTTACAACACGGGAGGTAGAAGGCATCACAGGAAACAAGCACAGAGTTGTTTGGTTGGAAAAGACCTTTGAGATCATCGAGTCCAACTGTACCTGTCCACTACTAAACCATCTCTCTGAGCAGTTTCAGTGAAAACTGAAGGCAGCAGCTAGCAGCAAAGACAACCTGTAGAACACTTTGCTCCAAAATATTACAGGTGAAAGAAATTTATACATGTGCAAAAAAGACCACAGACAAATTCATACAAGAGAATTAAAACATGAAGGCCTACTAAATACAGACCTGTACCTCTGGTTCAGGAAGCCCTGCTTGCCACGGATAACTGGAGGGTAGGAATATGACAATCATAGGTTAATCTAGGGCAGAAGAGACCTTTGGAAGCCATCTGGTCCAAGGACTCTCCCTCCTTGCCCAAGACCAAGCTAATTTCAAAGTTAGATCAGATTGCTCAGGACTTTATCTAGTTTGAATTCTGAGTATCTCTAAGGATGGAAATTTCACAGCCTATCTTCAGAAACCTGTTTGAAGGCTTTGACCACTCTCTTTATGAAGAACTTGTTTCTTTTCCCTAACCTTATACTCTTATTTATAATCTCCAGCTGGACAATGTCATATTGAGCTGTACAGACTCTTGATTTAACCAGCGGGCCTGTGTTCTTAACTACAGGGATTTCTAAGGTACTACATCATTTTAGCAAGGTACCTCTCCTCCCTCCCAGGAAGGAGATCATGTGTGCTGTAGTTAATTCAGATTTGGCTTGTGTAATAACGCCAGAAGATTTCATGCTGGAGTTTTTTAATGCCCTGTGTATACTGGCAAAGTATTGAGAACACTTGCTGTAGGAATCAGTGAAACAAGAGACTTGTGACTCTTCAAATCTGTTCAGTAAGTTAGGTGGTGCAAGTTAGCTCGACAAGCTAAAGTGGAATTCTTACTTATAAAAACATTTCTCTCAAGGTTCACATTACAGGATAGCCGATATCATGAGTATTAGATAATAAAAGCTATGTTTTAGAAGTGATTATTTTTTGCCTTGAATGTTGATTAGTCCTTTTATAGACACTGTAGCTCCAAGCTAACAGCAGAGTCTGTCTCCAGAAATTCAGTGCAAACTCACACTTCCTCTCTGGAGTCAGCTACCCCATTGCTTGGGGCACTATCAGAACCTCCAAACTATCTGCTGTGGCTTTAAAATCTATTTTTCATGGCTTTTCAATCTACAGCTCTGGGTGAGAGGGGAGAGTACCCAAGAGGCCATTTCTCAAACTGATTTGAATCTATTTAAAGGGCCTGCTCTGATTCCAAGAGGGATCAAACCCATGTCAGGTTTAACCTTGCTGAAACTAAAGTGCTTTTGGTACATGGTGCAGCTACTAGAAGGGATTACGCCTCATTTCTGTTGAGAACTAAGACTAGGACACTACATGTGACGTTGTGCTAGTGACTCAGTCTGTCCCATGCATAACCTGAGGGGTTCACAGATGGGCACAACCTGCAGATGAGAAGCGTCCATTTACCTGACCCAGTGAGAGAGGGAAGGAAACTTCGCAATGATGTGTTGTATTTTAAAGCGTGAAAGAAGCATAACCACCAGAGAAAACTAATCAAACTGTCCTGTTGAAGCAGATAAAAAGGAAAATGCACAATGCTATTTGGTTAGATAAATTTTTAAGTTCCTTCTGAGCCCGAAATTACGCAGTTGGAATACAAGAAAATAATCTGAGAGAAGTATTTGATCTCAGTTTTAGATGGTAATGGCACGCTGAGAGAGGTGGGATTCCTTACCATTAGAACAGCATCAGGATCCCATCATCTTTTGCTCAGGCTGGAGGCGTTATTTCACAGGACTGTGCCTTGCTGCTCATGACAAGGACAAAAGCAGAATGCCAGTAACACAACGCAAGACCAGTCAGGCATTATTCCTGAAGTAAAATTTATACAATCTGCAGATATTAAAACATCTACTTGCCACCAAAGAATTATAAAGCTTCTCTTTTACAATACCGAGCTGCAACAAATCTAAGGCTCACCATAACAAGCTTGAATAATTAATTCCTTGTATGCATTTCTAATAGGATGCTGCTAGACTCAGATACACAGAACCATGAAAGTCATCACAAGCTATTGCCCAAATCCATTGCATTAGTCACAACTGATACCTAAATTTAAGTGAAATCAGGCTAATCAGAGTGGAACCAGAGGTGCTATTACTGTCAGATAGCCCCCCCTCTGGCTTAATCTGCTCTTGAGTTTTTCTGCTTTTTAATCAATCGGTAGCACCCTGATCTCAAAGACGCTGCACCATTTTTTTTGTTGCCTTCAGACAGATACACACTTGATGAGCTGAGTCACTTCAGAGCTGAAATAGTGTTTCTGCTTCTGAGAAACCACTTGCACTATTGAGCTTCCTGGGCTAATGCAACAGGCATCCAGCTGAACTCAAGAGAGATGCTTCTTATCTGCACTGTGTGTGAAACACTGGACGTGGACCACAGACCTCAATACTTTCTGCACAAGCCAGCATTTAGATTCATTTTTCAGAGCCACAAATAATTAGTCTCTCAAAGCATCCATGGTACAGTAATTAAAAGGACAAGGGCAGTAGTCATGCTATCCCCAAACCAAATTACTAGTATGTTGGAGCTGTGCTATTACAAACCTGAGCGAGACGTTTGCATTTGGAGATTAAAAACTAGGCAGCTGTGGAGACAAACATCCCAAAGTGCATTATTTAACTGGAGATTTGAGATTCTGCCTTGTGCAGAGCACACAGCATCAGTGTAATCCACCTAAACACAGCTCAGTGACTGAGCTCTCCACTGGAAGTATCAATTCTCCACCACAAAGTATCAGCTCAGTGCCTGGAAATCCGATTGAATGAATTACCAACCCACTGCTACACCACTGTATTTCCTCTTTTTTAGACTTTCCCATATTCTTGATTTCACAGGATTTGTCTAATAAGCTTGTGTCATGCTTCAGTTTGACAGAATTGCAATAGAATAATTCATTGTCAGCCAGATCCAACCTCCCAGATAAAGTTAATGCCAAGGAAATAGAAAGGTTTCTTTAGCAAACAGTTTCTGCTATAGAATCATAGAATGGTTTGGGTTGGAAGGGCCCTTAAACCCCACCCAGCCCCACCCCCCCTGCCAGCAGCAGGGACCCCTTCCACTAGACCAGGTTGCTCAAAGCCTCATCCAGCCTGGCCTTCAACACTTCCAGGAAGGAGCAGCCACAACTTCCTTGGGCAACCTGTTCCAGTGTCTGACCACCCTCACAGTGAAGAACTTCTTCCTAATATCTCATCTAAACCTCCCCTCTTTCAGTTTAAACCCATTTCCCCTTGTTTTGTCATTAGCTGCCCTTATGAGAAGTCCCTCCCCAGCTTTCTTGTAGCCCCTTCAGGTACTGGGAGGCCGCTATAAGATCTCCCCGGAGCCTTCTCTTCTCCAGGCTGAACAGCCCCAACTCTCTCAGCCTGTCCTCACAGCAGAGCTGCTCCAGCCCTCGCATCATACTGGTGGCCTCCTCTGGACTTGTTCTAGCTGCTCCAGGTCTCTCTTGTGATGGGGGCTCCAGAACTGGACGCAGTATTCCAGGTGGGGCCTTACAAGAGCGGAGCAGAGGTGCAGAATCCCCTCCCTCCACCTGCTGCCCACGCTGCTCTGGGTGCAGCCCAGGACACGGTTATTGGCCTCTGGGCTGCAAGCGCACATTGTCTGCTCGTGTTGAAGGGTCTCGGCTCTAATCAAGGCTTAGATCAGTTCTTGCTTTTTAAGAGCCAATTAATTTTATTCTAGAACAAACACTTTCTTCATCTTAGAGCTCAAACAACCATACAACAGAGAGAAAAGAGTGGAGCAGAGGCCAGCGTTAGGACTTTGTGAAGATAACTTGGACACCACAGACGATAATATTGTGGAAATATACCGTAATGGGTTCAACCAAGTGCAGTGGAAGGAGTGAAACGAAAAGCATCTGTCCATTTGTAACACAGGCAGTAGATTGCCCACATGGCTACTGGGCCATGACTTCCTAGGATATTTGATGAAGCCAGGTTTATAGGGAAAGGCAAAGTCATCCCAATGTATCTAATTAGTTTGGAAAAGACACACGCAAAACTTTAGCCGGCCAAAGAGGGAGAGAAATCTGCAGGGAACACTAAGAGACAGGTTGGCAAAGCACAGGGAGAAACTGGTTTGGCCTTGTGTTGTACCATATGTTCAGCCTCCCAGAATAACAAAAAAATCAGCTGCTCCTTTGTAGCCAGTAGTGTTCCCTCAGACCAGATTGCAAATGTCACGGCAACCACCTTTCCTACAGGAAAAGAGATGGGCTCCCGTAATTGCAGACACCAGCCTTTGTACAGCAGCCTAGCATTATGCAACTTCTATTAGAAATCTCACAGCCTGCCTACAATAAATCAGGCACTTTAAGTTATCACAAGATTCAATTTGGCAATTACACTAGATGAAGCTGAAAAGATTTCAGCAGATACGACTGTGCTTTTCTACTCCAAATGGCACACTCCGTCAGGAATACAGAGGAAGTCTTTAGTGAAATGCTCAGAACTGAAAAATATTAGTTCTGCTCCCCAGGCAAACCTGCTCTGGCTCCATGGACCTGAAATTGTAAAATGAAGTTCAAGTAAACAGTTTACCATGTCCCTGTTTGCTAGTATCACTTAAAAAAACCCACGAGCAGACAATGTGCGCTTGCAGCCCAGAGGCCAATAACCGTGTCCTGGGCTGCACCCAGAGCAGCGTGGGCAGCAGGTGGAGGGAGGGGATTCTGCCCCTCTGCTCCGCTCTTGTAAGGCACCACCTGGAATACTGCGTCCAGTTCTGGAGCCCCCATCACAAGAGAGAACTGGAGCAGCTAGAACAAGTCCAGAGGAGGCCACCAGTATGATGCGAGGGCTGGAGCAGCTCTGCTGTGAGGACAGGCTGAGAGAGTTGGGGCTGTTCAGCCTGGAGAAGAGAAGGCTCCAGGGAGATCTTATAGCGACCTTCCAGTACCTGAAGGGGCTACAAGAAAGCTGGGGAGGGACTTTTCATAAGGGCAGTTAATGACAAAACAAGGGGAAATGGGTTTAAACTGGAAGAGGGGAGGTTTAGATGAGATATTAGGAAGAAGTTCTTCACTGTGAGGGTGGTGAGACACTGGAACAGGTTGCCCAAGGAAGTTGTGGGGGGG
>NW_010289701.1:7708-27364 GCF_000700745.2 Antrostomus carolinensis
AGTGGAAGGTGTCCCTGCTGATGGCAGGGGGGTTGGAACTGAATGAGCTTTGAGGTCTTTTCCAACCCAAACCTTCTATGATTCTATGATAAATACTTTTCCATTACTTGGTTAGAGGCCATTAAGTTCTATTTCCTGTTAACACCAACAAAAAAAGATGTGTGTTAGTAGACCTGATTGAAGCTGTTTCCTGGAAAGGAGAGGACATGAAAAGTCTGGTTTTGAAGTGGTTACAACATAAGATACAAAAATAAATGTATTATGCACAGCTGCCAAAAAATCCATGGTTAATGATCTATGTTTAGCTGTGTTTTTCCGCTGATACACTTACATGGGTAGTTACTCAACATGTTCACATCTGTTTAGTATTAACAAAGGTATTAACACAACTGAAATTGCAGTTTCTTCCAACTTTTGTCCAAAGAATTTAAGTAGTTGAAGACTTTTTGATATGACCAACTCAAAGCATGAACATCTGAACCACTACTCATAATTCTGATGGACCAAGTCTTTCCTACTCTTACCTGACATTTATTCCAGACAAACATACATCTATTCCAGAAATAGTCACTTAGTTAAGACTAACCTTTCAGAAGCAGAATCATCCCAAAGAGCAGGCAATTAGAAAATCGGTTGTTTATACTGACTTAGCAGAAATATAACAACATCTTATAGGAATGAGCAGTCTTCCAGCCTTTTCAGCAACAGAAAGAGTCACTAATTTGCTGCTCAGCTGGCTTTGATGCTTCACTAATGTGTATATACCAGCTATATATTTAATAGTTACTGTAGAAGAGATAGAAAAAGCTATATGGCTTTCTTGTAGTCAAGTGAAGGCTTTACTCAGTGAAGCTAATCTGCAAATTACTTGTCCTACAAATCCATTTCAATCAAAGTTAAAAGTTAAAGCCTCTTTTTTTTAATTACTATTAATTGCAATTCTATCACATCTATATGTATCTTTAGCTTTATCAGCTTATTTACCTTAATTACTCTAAGGCCAAATAAGGTTCAGATTCCTGGAGCATGTGAAGTAGTGGAAGAGACTTGCCAGGTATTGCCATAAAAAGTTTGCAGTCTTCACAGGCACAGCAGGACACCAGGAAAGACATCCCAGGTTCCAACCTGCCTCATTTCCACAGTCCTCACATGTTCTGCTCTGGCTGCTTTACACTCTATTAAATCATATTTTCTCCCTCACCTACTTCTCCTGCTTGTTGCTCCCTTAATGTTAACGCACATAATCCTTGCACCTTCCAGACTCACACTCTGGCCATCTGGAAGTCCTGAGTTTTACTTTTCTCAGGAAGAATCAGTGTGCAGACAGTATTGCTACATCCTGGCATGACTT
This sequence comes from Antrostomus carolinensis, assembly GCF_000700745.2. Lineage (NCBI taxonomy): Eukaryota > Metazoa > Chordata > Aves > Caprimulgiformes > Caprimulgidae > Antrostomus > Antrostomus carolinensis. The sequence continues at coordinate 9,060 of NW_010289701.1, forward strand.
CCAGCACTTGGATAGCCCTGAGGATCAAGGGAGGCAAAGGTCAGCACCGTGTCCTTACACATCTTCCTTCCTAAAACATGCTCTGCAAAATCATCAGCATCTTCACCTTGTAGGAAACTGCCACATTGGCCACAATTTCATTATTTCACTTAGAATCATGGAATGGGTTGGGTTGGAAGGGACCTTAAAGATCATCCAGTTCCAACCCCCCTGCCAGCAGCAGGGACACCTTCCACTAGACCAGGTTGCTCAAAGCCTCATCCAGCCTGGCCTTGATGCCACGTTGTATATATGGTTGTATCATACCAAGGGAGTTGGAAAACTTAGCATTGTCACGAGGAGCTAACAGCAACATCCCACAAGCTCACAGGATCATCTCCCACCCAGAAGGCGACAGGAAGGAGTGGGCAGAGGAATTTCTTTGCGATGACGGACAACACTGAATTGTTGTTTCGGGTATGCTGTCTTCCCAAGTCCATAAACTGAGGCTGCACCTCCTGCAGCTTCCCAGGGCCATAAGATCCATGAGAGAAAAGGCAGCAGCAATATTTCTAATAATCAGTTATACTAAGTAAAGCTATGATACCTGGATACATTTGCTTTTTCAGCACCAATCAGTAACATCAAGGCAAACTAACGTTTCTGGTACGCTAGTGTTTCCACCTGAAGATGGACAGTATATTGTTTTTAATTAAGTCTCAAGAGAAAAGCTGGTAAGCAACTCCAAGTGCAGCTGAAGAGTAACACTGCTATTTTGCTTCTAAAAAAAATCATCATCCACTATGCTGTTCCTCCCTATAAAAGCATTATGCTTAGCCATATCTAAAGTCATAAAATCCTTAATGGAATCAGCTCAAAATGCATTGTGCCTTTGGAGAGAATTCCTTTTTCAGTTTAATCAGTTTGCTTTGCTTATTCTTAAATTTAAGTTTCAATAACATATTTATATTATTTTGCCTCATGTATTTGAATCTAACTGCCAAATACCATGTCTAGAACTTTGTAAAGCTCATTGACTTCAAAGTAAAGAAACCTTATTCTATAGAAACTAAATCAGTGTTGCTTTTCCCTATCCAATACGAGCTTTGTGGGGGAGTAGCTGTCTGTCATAGTTCAGGCCACTATTTACAGAGCTCAGAGAAGACATCAATGGTACAACATGCCTACTATGTAATATATTCTTAGAGACTTTCTCCTGCCACCACAACTACCACTACTAGAATATACTTCTCCTGTACTCACAGCACTCAACACCGACAGTTTGTCTTAGCCTGACCTGAAAACCTGCATATGAAGCTGAATATTAAGGGGAGTTGATGTGAAAGAGTAAAAGAAAATATGGGCTGAGTTGACTTACTTACAAAATTAATTGTGCTTTGGCACAACAGCATTTCCCTTCCTCACATCAGCTATAAACTCATCAGTCAGGGTGGGATAATGCAAATCTGGAAGAAGGCCTCTCCCAATGTGAGGGTCACATCACAAACATATGCCTGATGAGATAAAAATATTAACTGACTTATCTCTGCCTCAAGCCTCTGAGACGATGGCTAAAGCTGAGCTATTGCCACAGTGCTCAGAGCAGTATTATCACACTGCCTTTTAAAAATGAGATGCAGACGTAAGAAACTAGATAGCAATAGAGCCAGGGAACTATGATATATCTGACTTCCTACATTTGAACCATCATTACCAAAATGATGTAGTAGTAGTTCCCATCATTTGTCAAAGACAATGAATCGTGCTGGTTTTTGCTCATTTCAGTTTCCTTCTGAAGTATTTTTTTTTTGCATTTTCCACATGCTCTAGCCTTTTAGTCATTTTCCTTCTCAGAAAGCAGCTTGCATCTTTTCTGATGATGTAACGAGTCCGTGGTGGTTGTATTTGCCGGGATAGTGTATGGCAAGCTTCTCATCTGCCTGTGGAAATGAAATCCCTGCTGAGAATAGAGGTCAAATCCTCATGACAACCATATGGTTGTGGGAAATGAGTTAGAAGTATTTGAAGAGCGGGGAAGAGATTTCACAGGCAGGGTTGTCAGCTGCGACAGTCCCATTCAGAGAGGAGTCACTGATGCTGAGACCATTAAAAAGACAATACTCAAGGTTTCAGGGGAAAACAGCTAGAAAAGACAGGATTTTGTGCTCAGATTCCTAAGTCCACCAAAATTCAGTCCATTTCATTCCAAAAGTGTCTTTTTACTGCAATCAAAAAATGTCTGAGTGAAGTTTTGACTAAATAACTGATTTCCATGAATTTCTCTCCTGGTGTACAGTTAAACTGAAGCTGGGATGTCCATTACCAGCAAAGTTTGTGAGAAATGGGTATTGCCAAAATCCAGAAGAAAAAGGCAACTGCAGTTGGACAGACTGGCCCACCAATGTGGGTAACAGATGGGTCCTTGAAACTCAGTCATTTCTCAGAAAGTTTCAAGTGCTTTAATCCATCCTTCGTAGTTTTACCTGCGAATTTATCTTAAAAAGGGAAGGAAACTGGTCATGTGGTGATGAGAAGGGCCTGCCAGCCAGATTGAAGCTGTGTTGACTATCACCATAGCATTCCCGGACAGTCACATCTCTCAAGTATCTCTATGGAAGATAAAGCTGTTTCCTGACTCCTGAGAATACACATGACTTCACTTAATATGAGTAAATTCCTGGCTCTCATTGAAGCCAGGGCAGAATTCTACTTGGGATATTCTCTATTTATTGATTATTTAGAAATTAATTTCTAAGGTCCCCTCCAACCGAGAAAGACATGGACCAGTTAGAACAAGTCCAGAGAAGGGCCACCAGGATGATCTGAGGGCTGGAGCAGCTCTGCTGTGAGGACAGGCTGAGAGAGTTGGGGCTGTTCAGCCTGGAGAAGAGAAGGCTCCGGGGAGACCTTCTAGCGGCCTCCCAGTACCTGAAGGGGCTACAAGAAAGCTGGGGAAGGACTTTTCATAAGGGCAGTTAGTGACAAAACAAGGGGAAATGGGTTTAAACTGAAAGAGGGGAGGTTTAGATGAGATATTAGGAAGAAGTTCTTCACTGTGAGGGTGGTCAGACACTGGAACAGGTTGCCCAGGGAAGTTGTGGATGCCCCCTCCCTGGAAGTGTTTGTGGCCAGGCTGGATGAGGCTTTGAGCAACCTGGTCTAGTGGAAGGTGTCCCTGCTGATGGCAGGGGGGTTAGGACTGGATGAGCTTTAAGGTCCCTTCCAATCCAAACCATTCTATGATTCTATGAAGTCTCTCCTGCTGTAAAAGCACAGCAGCAATACAAGTCAGCTCTTCCAGCACACAGCTGTTATTAACAGTTCAGGGAACACAACAGCAGTCAAAACTCAAGCTAAAATGCAAACTAGGCACCTTAAAGAGAATGGAAGTGAGCAACAGGGTCAGAGGCCAAAGGAATGTATTGCTGAACATAAAGAAATAGAGATGTGACCATTCACTGGTGAAGTCAGCTGGCATCTCACATCAAAGACACTTAGTGTTGAGCTTGTGTAAGGAAATGGATAGAAAATTCAAATGGAAACACATCCAGACTAGACTATGCTGGAGCACTAATGAGTGTTGGCTGCAGAGATTACATGACAAGATTTTCAGCTCACTATGTCTTTTCATTCAGGTCATGAGATTATGTTCCTCTGCTTGTACTGCCCTATGCTAACAAATAAAGTTGTATTTGGGGTTACTTTCTCTGCACTAAAGTACTATTTTTCTTTTTTTGTGTAAGGATAGTAGAGTGGCTTTGCTTGAACAGTGAAATCAATTTCAAGGATAGCATAAAAGCTGATCAGCTAATTATTTCCAGCACACAGTATCCAGTTCTGTCTTCCAATTTGATGCTTCAACAAACTATAACCGGTGCTCCCTCTCCTACCAGATCTGGGTGCTGTCAGTATTTATGCTACTAAATGCCTAGATGGCTGTGCTTTGCTGTTTCCCTACCCAAGGGGGAAATCTTCTGGTGCCAATCAGATCTCTAATGTTCAGGATGCAATAATGCATCACATCTAAGCATTCCTGATGAATTTTGGAAAGGGCACTGGCACAGCACACAGTCTGGGACTCAGGGGAGCTGCTAGGGAAGCATCTTTGCTGCTTCTGCAGTAGGCCATGAAGCAGTTTCAGTTGTTACACCCCAAGGTTGGGTATCAAACCACTGACAGAACTCATTTCAATCTTGCTTATGGATTCTGCAGGGGTAGCAATCTCGGCTACATCAAAGGAACGTCATAGCCAGGTGTCTATCTGCTACACTGCGGGTCATGCCCCACGTTAGGAATTACGATGCAGCTCCATTGTGCTCTCTCAGTGTGGCAGATGGCTTCAGATGAAGGGCTGGATAGCAAGTTCTCTGTCAGAGTTATCATTATAAGCTTTCCTTCCTTCTCTGTGAACAGTTTTTTTAACATTCTGCTTATATAGCAAGTGTTAATCATACACTGTACAAATTTGCACAGGTCTGATGCGAACAACTGCTCTGGGTCACAAGGTTGTTATCCATCATATGTCTACAAAGCCACTGCTCTGTGACGTTGTGCCAAATGCCTTTGCTCAGTCCAAGCACAACTCTCTCAAGCAAAGCACATGGACTACACTGAGTTTTTGTCCTGGAAAGGTTCTCGCCGCAGCCACCTTTTGAATTTCACACACTGAGATCCTGTCAGGGCTTGGTGGAGTCTGTTATAGGCAGAAACTAAGAGCTAAACAGGACGGCTACCTTGGCTAGCTGCAGCAGAGCATCAAAGCAACAGACACAAGGCACAGAGAAACATACTGGTGAAGTCTGGTGTTTGATCTCACACCTAGAAAACACTTCTTCATGCACCAGATTGGAGAAGATCGACATCAGCAGCAGAATTGGGAGGGAGAAGGGTGAGCCAGTTGAGTTGCACAGCTATGAGAACATACCCACGTTTCTCTCCACTCTCATTTCTAATGTAGCATGTTTATACCTTAACCTCGAATATTACAATTTCTCTGAACTCTCTTTCTGTTTCACTTCGAAGTTTTAAGTCCAAGAACACTTATATTAGTACAAGGAGCTCTGGACTTACAGCTGTCACTCAGACCAACCTGCTCCGGCAGGGGGATTGGACTGGATGATCTTTCGAGGTCCCTTCCAATCCCCAACATTCTGTGATTCTGTGATTCAAGGGTTTCATTGCTCCTTTACTATTTCCACAACCTCAGCCACCTTTATGTTTCATTCCTCAACTCAGAAACATCCCACACTCGCTATAATCTTGGAGAAGGATACTTTTTTACTTTTATCGAGTGATATAACCCTCAAAACCCTTTGAGTCTGTTGGATAGAGGATCAATAACTACCAGACAATCTGGGCAGATTGCACTCACGATAAAGGATGAAGTGTTAAAATATCTTGTAGTCAGTGTCTTGAAAAATTATCTTGGTATTTGTCTAGTTATCTAGACAGCTGGAAAAAACCCATCTATTTGCATATAGTAATCCTCCATCTCTTTTTGCATTTAGCCTTCCCATGTGAGCTAATAATGGCCAGAGTGATGGATAAATTTACTTTATTATTGCACTACTTTCTCACTTTGGGGGTTCACCTTTCATAACTGTAAGCACAGTGAGGCTTCTAACAGCCCTGTAGTACAGGTAAAGCTACTCAGAAGCTGCACTAAGGGCTCCGTGGCTCGATCTGGCCTGTGTATGGGAGACAGTGTGGTGACAGGAACATGCAACTAGATCTATCACTTACTGATTAGGTTTCACGTCATGCTCATTTAGAAATCACTGAAAGCTTCAGCTGTAACGTGGAGGATTAATGTCAACTTACAAGGTAAAGCTAATTTGATGAATTCCATCTGCAAACCTTTTGCACCGTTCTTAAGTTCGTGTCCATCTCTTGCAAGGCTGTGTTATTACCTTATCACACTTCTTTTGTCAGAGCAATGTGTGGCTGATCGTGTTTAAGAATGTCACCTTACTGCATTCATTCACCCAGCTCAGATCATAATTATTTAGCTGTCCCAGCCAAAAAGAACAAGATAACTAGGAACTAGCGGGCCCAGTTGTTAAAGAGACTTGAGAAGAAGCACATATGTTTCTCGAAGGACACCACCTAATTAAACTCCTGTAGAGACCTTCATGTACAGCGTCCTGTTTCCTCAGGGACCCTTGTTTAGAAGCAGGTTATGAAACTGAGGCATGCTCTCGATGAGGCAGTAAGAGCTGATTACTGTGTCTTCTCAGAGTCTGCTGATACCTGGACAGCCTTAGACTTGTGTTGAGCCTGCTGCCTTCTTCAAGTCTGGTATCAGGCAGTTTCATTAAATGAGATGCAGTGTTTGGTTCAGCACAAAAGCCACGTGCCACTTGCCACGTTCAGGGCAGTGTTATTTAGATAAGGAGTGAGTCACCCTGCCTTCTAGAAGCTGTTCCATCATCTGGATAGTAGTATCCAGGCAGGTGCACTCTCAAGCTGCAGTAGCCCATGGCATGTTAAGGAATTAAGTCAACTACTGGCCTTGTGGTAAGAGGAGGATGGTTGGTTTTTAGGACCAAACCACGGTACTCACACTAAATCGCTTTCAGAGAGCGGTGCTGAAGTGTGGCAGCTTTACAGAAACTGGCTATCAGTTTGGAAAGGCACCTGTAGTGGATTCAAGAACCAAGAGGTATTACATCTCTGGAAGCATTCAACAGAAGGACAGACTTTTCTCTACAAATATCAAGCCATCCAGCAAATGGAAAGGATGAGTCATACTGACCTCCTACCCAGCATATTAAATATGTTCAGTCAGAGACTGAAAGCTCGTTTATTTTATCCATTCACCCCTCTAGCTGACAAGGGCAGTCAAATGTCACCGTGTGCTTAATCAGCCAGAATCAGTTTATCAGAGAGTGCTAGAGACTAAGTGTTTATTTCTTTCTATAGTGCCTAATTTTCTCTTTAGATATGGTTAGAGTTCTGTTTGCAGAAAATTAAGATGTCCTCCTAACTACTGATGGCAAGCTGCACGTTTTAAACAGGCATGGCTGTCCATTCCCTTGACCAACCCAAGTTAGTCAGCATCCAGCCTAACACTAAGAGTGAGGAATAGTCATTGTGTGATAACCCCTCAGAAGTGCTCAGCGGTATTTCACTGCATCACTAACTACCTGGCCAGATCACAGAAAAGGACAGCCCAGTCTAACATCCTATTTTGGTACAGCCAAAAGAAGTTGCCTAGTGAAGAACATAAAAGGACTCACATCATGCCTCCCCCAGACCCAACTATCTTCAGCTCAGATATGGTTTTTCTGTATTTAATAACTTACCTAAGAAGTCTCAACTTAAAAGGAAAAATATAGAAGCAGATCTATAGCTTCACTTATCCTTCTGAGCTCTTTCCATTCCTGCCATTAGATAGCACATGCAGTATTTAAATACACATGTACTATGGATTTATGCAAAGCAGCATAATGTTCTGTTCAATACCCTTTTTGTGCTTGGTTGCCACAGAGTTCATGTTTCCACAGAACTAACCAATATCTCATCTCAGAATGCTACATCGTCTGAAGAGAGCTCATTACACATGAAAATTAAGAGTGGGTAAACACAGGAGGTGACCACACTGAACTGCTTGTGCTGTTTTTTCAGTCTAGGTAGCAAAGCTACAACCTTAGTGGTTCAACTGCTCTCACCCTCAGTCCTCACTTCCCTGGCCTCAAACAAGTGATTTGGAAGAAGCTAAAAAAAAGAAATATGGTGACAAACTTCATGATAACAGTAAGCTGAAAACACTGAAAATTAACCATGTGCCATAAAGCTTTGAGAGGAAAGAGCATTGATTTGAAAAGCAGAATAATCCTTGCAACGGACTGGGTTTTTGCCAGTGCTGTCCTGCCAGGTTCTTATCAGGGCACCAACCAGTCCTAACAGCTAGACACGTTTGTGGCAATGAGGCAGGTCCAAGGCCAAGCTAGGAAGTCAAACCACAGGTCTGGGTGGGGACTGATGAGGGTACCTTGCATCAGACACAGCCTGGTGACCACCAGGCAAGTTCATAGCGATAAGACAGGTCCAAGGTCAAGCCAGAAAGTCAATCTATATGTTGGGGTCAAGATCACCAAGGTCCATAAGCCTTGGCACAGACATGGCTGAGCTGGAGACCAGCACTCTACTGATGGAGTTCAGGAAGTGAGTGAAGGCCCTGGACTGAGCTTAAATGGGCTCCTGGTTCCACAGCCAGCGGTGTAGGAGAGGAGACCCTAGGGCAAGGCTGGTCAAAGCCACTGAGGACTATTAGTACCCTCAAGGCCCTGATAGCTCTACCCTGGGCAAGATGAAAAGTTGGAAGATTGATTAAGAATAGTATAGGTTGATATTTCATCAGCCACTGAACTAGTGCCAACATGAACCGACTGCAGCTATTAATTTCTAGCAAAACACTGGGTTTTCTCCAGTTGCTTTGCAGGAAATACACAACTGGGCTGTAGCAGTAGAGCTGCCAGTGCTAAGCAGATGCCATGTAATGCCCGAAGTTAAAACCAACGAGAACCTTCACTGACTAAATTTAGGCTGTGTTTAGAGAAAGCTTTCTCTGGCAAAGTTTCAGTAGTCTCCAAATCCATTGTTTTCAGGCTTAAAATGCTCTTCTCACGACAGAGTTTCTTGCAAGAAAATCTACCCATAAAAAAGCACCTAAGGATGCAGAACTCCTAAATAACTTCTCCAGTTATTCTATTTCCTTTTTTTTTTAATCTTTGCAAGGATATTGTACACTAGATACCTGCAAGCAGTTTACCTGAGACAAGAAAGACCGTTTGCCCCAGAGCAAGAGCTGATGCAAAGTATTGGGATGTTTTCTTTCTTCCAGTTGAGAGTTGAAGTCTAAAGTCTAATTCACAGAGGTAATGATTCGTTCATCATTAGCTCGTCTAGAACTGATCCAGCCAACTTTTAACACATTTTTACAGTATATTCCAATCAGACAAATGCTGAAGTGAATATCACCACCAGGACTCTTCAGAAGGCAGCCTCCTGACCAGACATCCCAGTGAAGCTTTACGTTGGGACTGTTCATATCAACTGGTACTATAAACTCCAGTGTCTTCTTACTTCAAACAGCAGGTTAAAGTGATGGCAAGAGGCTGGCAAGACACAAAAGCTGCTCTTCCATTATATGCATTATGCCAATTAACACAAGTTTTCAGATGATTAATAAAGTCAGAGATCTATGACGAACTTGTAATTTCATTAAATCTTATTGCATTATGGATAAAAGGAGGACTAGAATTACTTTAACGCTAGCATTAGTCACAAAAACCCCACACTATCTCTGTTGATCTCAGTTGCCAGATGACTGGTAACCTCTTCTTGGAAAATTAACCTCTCTGGGGCCACAAAATCCTGCTCAACCATGTGCATAGTGAATTATTCCTCACCTTGCACTTCTTTGGCACCTTCTTTTATATTATGCTCATTACAGAGCACAACTTGGCCATTGCTGGGATGATTTTCTTTGCAGTGATGTCCTGTTTCTATTGCTGTTACACAGGCACTTTGAAGCAGCTGAGAGGACTTTCAGCAGGTTTACAGTTCATTTGCTTCTTTCGGGTTATGCTGATTTACAACACCCGTGTGCCACACAATTTGAATGTTGAGCCCTTTATACATAATCCAAGAGAACATTTGATTAATGGTTTCCAGACAATCTGTCCCAGGGGACTAAGGTGGAAGCAGGATGAAGCCTGTTTGGTATCCCCAGCTTGGAAAAGACCTCAAGTCTGTTTCATTCTTTACATTGTCCACACTCTTGCCACGTGTTTCAATATAGATCAGATATAATTAATGATATTTAACCTGACTGTCCTTACAAGCTACACAGCTCAGCAACAAGTCAGATGCACTTTTATATGATAGACATCTCAGATTTGGTGCTTATTACATTTTGAAACACTTTACAAGTGGTTTCAGTATTCCCTTTTTATAAGAAAAAAACCTGCTTATTGTCACCCAGCTGAAAGACAACTAGACAAGCCTTACAAAGGCAAATGCTAGCCCAGTGCTTTGTGTCAGTGGCCACAACAGGCCAGACACCTTTCCTGGTGCATCCAGGTGCCAGGTGTACATTGCAGTTGAAGGTTCATAACCATTGGAATGCTGCAAGGTCACGTATATGTCACGTTTTGTCCTTACAGGCACAGAACTGACCCATCTATTACACAGCTTCCACGTCTGTTTTCCTCTGAATGCTTCCCCCAAACGTCTAAACACTGAACCAGAATTTTGGATGAAGTTTCAAATGTCTCTCCAGGGCAGGTACAAGGTCTCACCCAGAAGGTGATTGTAGCTTGGAGTCTCCTGCAGGAACAGAGTGTTCTTGAGTGCTTTTTATTGGTCCTGTTACAAATATAGCCATTAGACAAATGTGATGAATTCCTGTATTTAACTGCTCCATTTCCCACTAAATACTAAACTTTCAAGTTGATTCTGGTTTTGCTTCTAACATCAGAGGCAGTGGCGATTGCCTCTACTGCTATGCAAAGAAAAAACCCTTTTAAAGGTTTCTATGCAGACAGTTTAGAGGAACCAACAACTCCATGACATCTTTGTTTTAGTCAGCACTATAGGGGAAGCTGCAAGTCACTCTAAGACTTCCCACTCTTGCCATAGTAAATGAATTGACTGTCAAAAAAGAAGATTTTTCTGGAAAGTGACTCCTCCCTTCCCTCTATTTCCCTTCAATGCTGTAATGCTGTTTTGGTGATGAAGTTGCTTCCCTTTACTCTGTCCTTCCCAGCTGTTTCCCCATTTTCACTTAGAGGCACACTTCCTCTTGGTATTGTTTTCACAAGATTCAAGATGCAGAGTTACCGTATCATGCTTTAGGTTTGAGTTTAGGCACCCAAGAAAGAACAGGCTGCCACGAGTACTGTAACATTCACAGCATCCCAGAATTCCCCGGATCAGAAAAGCCCTTTCAGATCATCGAGTCCAACCATGAACCCAACACTGACAAGTCCCCAACTAACCCATGTCCCTCAGCACTGTGTCTACACCACTCTTCAATCCCTCCAGGGATGGGGACTCCACCACTGCCCTGGGCAACCCCTTCCAATGCCTCAGAACCCTTTCAGCAAAGAAATTCTTCCTCAGATCCAATCGATGGATCCCAGCCATAACCCTGGAGAAAAGACCTGGTCCTGCTCTCTGCCAGGAAGAGGTGATTTACTCAGAGAATGCAGAACTAGCGTGCAATTGCAGTCACTGCTGAAGCTGTGCTCCTCACTGTTTTTCTATCCACTAGCAGAGTTTGATACCTCACAGTGATCCTTGGTGACTAACTGGACTCCCAGAGCAGTAACCCAAAACCCAATGTGAGTATTTGCAGAACAGTGTGCACCCTAAGCTTTACAACCCAAGAGGCCACTGATCCTTACCCTGCACTCTCCCCAGATAGAACTTCAACCCTTGTCCCCCAAAGGTGGGATCTCAGGCTGTGAAATCAATTGTTTCCATCAACATAAATTATTCAGATTCCACCAGGCAACCAAGTTGACAGTTTACAGTACATCCTTGGAGGACATTTTAAACTGAAGTCACAAGTTCATTTAGATGTGAGAGCCATGAAGCAAAGTTCTTGATATATGCAATTTAGCTGGCCATTGATTAGCAGCATGGTGAAGCCCTTGCTTGAGATTTCACCTCTGTTAATTCCAACAGACCATGACTTGCACCTACAGGACCTATGTTGTTGCTAAAAACCAGTACAGGTTTTATCCTTTTGAGCATGATACTTCTAACAAAAATATGAGCTGACAATCAAACCTATTTCCCTTCAAGAACAAAGCAGAGAGCTGAAATTAGCTTCTGAGACTTCTGCCAAGTATTTCATGTTTGATAAAAATTCACCATCCAGATTTCATGTTCTGCAAGGCAACAGCAATTCCAGGTCTATTGAGCACGCGTAGCTCCAGCAGATGTGCACATGTGTGTGTCAGCTGTACAAAGAATGAGTCTGCTATCCCATTTTTCCAGTCTAACAAACAGAACCACTGCTTCAATAGTTTATCTCAGCTTTGAGAGTTCTCTATCCCAGGTTACATACAGTAACAGTTAACACTACAGTTAACTGCTAACAGTTAACACTACAGCTCCCCCCTCCAAAAAAAAATTGCTCAGGGAATAGTAAAAGGTCAACTACATCTGTTTCAAATCCAGTAGTGAATAGATAAAAACATAAATGAGTGTTTACAGTTCTCAAGACAATATACCTGAAGTCCTGCTACTGGAGACCACAGCAGAATTTTTTTCTGTGTGGTTTTAATATTAAATTTTGATTAATTATTATTAAAATTAATTATTATTAATCAAAATTTAAATTTTTATTATTAAATTTTATGATGTCTGATTTGACTTTAAAGTCTCTGTGATTGCAACCAAGACTTTGCAGTCTTGTCTGGAGCACTGAGGAGTCTGTAGTGGTAGTTTTAAATACTTCCCATACCAGTCATCAAAATTCAGCTGAGGGCCCAAGGATAATGAGGCAGTCATTAACAGCTGAGATGATTGAAAAGGAGCAAGTAAGAATCCATGAGATACTTTCATCTTACTTCATCCAGGCTCCTATTTGGAAAAGTAGTGTCAAAACTCCCCTGTTTTTGACCCTTGAGATCTGGGTCGATGGCAGCCTGTTGCATTCTGTATTGAACTAAGGGCAGAGCCGTGCCTGCATCCCAGTTCCCCCGCCTGCAAAATGTAGGTCCATCCTGTCTGTAGTTTTCTCAAGTCAGTTGAGTTCAAGGAGACCTCAGTCTACACTTTATCTTGCATTTCAAAGTAGTGACACACGAGTTGAAACTGTAGACAAGATAAGATGAGGCTAAGCTTTGAGGTGTTTCAGCTTTGTATGCTTTGAAAGCAACTCATTCCACACTGCAGATATTATGTGCCAGTTTGGCTGCCTTAGGAACACTTTCAGGGACATGACAGTGCCACAGGAGCTGTCCTGAAGTAACAACTTGGCTTTCTTTGAAGAGTGTGACAATTCAGTCTTTTGACTTTAAATGAATTGTTGTGCTTAAAATACCCAAGATTTCTTTTGAAAGCTACTGAACCACACTTGACCTCTCCTTTTAACACACTGTCCACCTTCAGATGTTGGCCAAGGGTACCAGCCCTTCCCTCTCCAGGTGTCAGGAAAGCTAAGGTGAACTTTGCAAATAACTCAAGGGCAGCAGAAGGGATCTAAGCAGCCTCTACAAAGGAGAGGAAATGTTTTCCAGCAGACAAAATACATCTGAGCCTTGACATCAGTCTGCAGCTGATTATTGTGGCAGTTACAGAAAGAGCACCTATGAGCAATGGTCAGCTTTTGGAAGCTTCCTTTTTCAGGGTAGAGCTGATGGCAGTGTTTTGGATTGCTGTCAGCTCCTTAAGGACCTGATCCTACTTATTTTTCACACTCTTCCATTCCTCTTCACTTCCAGTGAGTCTGTCTCCCTTTAACATGCAACACAACCCAAGCACAACATACTCCTGCCCCTCCTAAGCACATTAGCAAGGTCATCTGTATTACTTGCCTTCCTACTAGCAGACAGTTAGTAAAACAACTCCATTGCACACAGGGCTTCGCTGCTGAAGGATCCATTTCTGGTGCCTCTGAGTACTTCACAAGGGAAGGCCATGGGGCCAGGGCTCAGACCCCCTCAACAAAAATGCAGTATTAATTTTTTGTAACATTAGGCTCTAAAATCTCATCCTCTGACTTGCTTCAGTGGTTCCACATGAGCTAATAAGCAACAAGAGGCTAGAATCATAGAATCCCAGACTGGTTTGGGTTGGAAGGGACCTTAAAGCTCATCCAGTCCCAACCCCCCTGCCAGCAGCAGGGACACCTTCCACTAGACCAGGTTGCTCAAAGCCTCATCCAACCTGGCCTTCAACACTTCCAGGGAGGAGCAGCCACAGCTTCTCTGGACAACCTGGGACACTGTCTCACCACCCTCACAACAAACAATTTCTTCCTCACATCTCAGCTCCATCTCCCCTCTGCCACTTTCCAGCCATCACCCCTTGTTCTGTCACTCCCTGCCCTTGGCCAAAGTCCCTCCCCAGCTTGTAGGCCCCTGTCAGGTACTGGAAAGCTGCTATAAGATCTCCCCGGAGCCTTCTTTTCTAGAGCTGGACATAAAAGCAATTACACAATTTGTTTGGAAGAAGGGGATATAAATTGTAACTTCTAAAGTAGTCACTTCCATCCACGTGAAGGAGCACTCTTCACACAGGATTTCTGGCCTTTGTTGGAAACTATGTTGATTGAGTTGGTCTTCAGTGATATCAAACACATACCTCAGGTTGTGCACCTTGACAAGGAGCAACCTACCCTCCCCAAACTGCAACATTTCAGAAAACCCCTCCTCATCAGGGTAGGCACCCAGCAGCTCCCAGTTTGAACTCTGTACCAGCCTGTGGCGTTAGCTCCACGCTTCTCAGTAAGCTGGAAGCAACTCCAGCTGACACAGTTCAATCCAGGAAATCTCCAAGGAACCATCAGAGGATCTGCAATGCCAGAAGGAGGTTCCTCTACAATTCACATAGTCAGTAGCTAATTTAAGCACATGAATATTTGTTCCAGGTGAATTCAAACCTCTTGCTTTTTGTAAAGTAGTAGAATCAATAGGTTTTATAGCAGCCTCCTGCTGTCTCTGTTAAAGATGTGCGTACTAGATGGCATATTGAGACAGAGTTCAGCTATTAAGGGGGATCAGATGCAACATTTTGAGTTGTAGGTAGCATATTCCCAACAGCAAGCACAACAAGGAAACCTGGATTTTAAACTATACGAGTTAGGGCAGCTTTGTAAGTTTAGGACCTGATGTCCCTTGTGCAGTTTTAACTTACCAATCCAGGAAATTTCTGTACGTGTTCATGGAAGGTGACGTGAGATTTGGACAAGTCCAAAGTATTTCTGGATGAAGCAAACACACTACACAGAAAATGGAACATTTCTTTACTTGATTTAGATCTAATGAGTGTGATTCAGGTACCCTTGCTTCAACCAAAAGTTGCCTCTTTGCTAGGTGGTTACGGCTAATGACTCTCCCTGTCTGTAACAACTGTTGATCACTCTCCAGGAGCCTCATGGTATTAAAATTGAGCATCAAGTTTCAATTTATTATCCTTGTTCCCAAAATTCTTTTTTTTTTGCAAATGATGGAAAGTTAGACTGGAATGAAAAATCACACCCAGCTTAGTAAAAACAATCCAGAGCTTCATTTCATTCTGTGATAACAGTTCTGTAATGGGTACACAGGAAAGAGATTTTCCAGTTCAATATGTACTTAGCAGCAAGCAACTGATGAGCAGGGTCCCATGGTGCCCTTCTGATATTGAATATAAGTCTCGCCACCCTAAGAAGCTTGTTCAAAGCTTAGAATCCCAGAGAACATGTTTTTTTATGTAAATGAATGTTCACATAGCTGGTGAAGGGCTTCTGAACTGCAATTAATTACTGCAGAGGGAATAGCCTGGCTTTAGCAGCTGGGAACATTTCCAGGACTTCACCATTAAGCCCAGTTTATGAACAGAAACAGAACTAGGTCAGACAAACCTGGTCAAACCATAAGCAAAATGTGAGGGTGGAAATGTGCCAGGAGCTCTTCCCTGTCTCCAGACAAGCAGCCCATGGGATTTTATTACATCTTTATGCAGAAGCTACAGCTAGAGCTACAGCAAGGGGGCATGCAAGGTGATGCATAGAAGCAGTGAGTACCAGACCATTTCCAGGGAATTCTTCCTGGGATCTTTCCACAGACAAGTGGAACGGAGTTCAAGGAGGCCATGGGAGCTTCGTCTCTGCAATGACACTCCTCGAGCTGCAAAAATGGGAGTTGCTCTCGCTGGTGAGCTGTTAAACAGCTCAAAGAACTAACACAGACACACAGTAAATCCCATCAGTTTCTGTGGTAACCACGTCCTAGATGACAGCTGATGGCCCTTTGGGGACCCTTTTCCCACCCAGGAATACTGTCCACTGGGGATGAGGGGCTGACTGTGCTGCTACAGCACGCAAGTCATCCCATGGGGGAATTTCTCACGTGGGAAAACAAAGGGCTGGAGTTACTATGCCAGGTAAAATATCACTGACTCTGAAGGGCAAGTTCTGAAGAAAGGCAATTCCAAGTTATACACACGGATAAGCATCATCAGTAGAACTACTGTCTTTGGTACACGGCCAGAGCTGTTTGTAACAAGCAGCAGGGCTGGACTCCAGATGTTGCTGCTGGGATTCCTCAGCCATCCTGAGAGCACAAGCATTCAAGCGAGCAAGTCTACACACCCATCTTGTCTTCCTGCAGAATTTGGTGTTGCCTGATAGCGCTCTTCTCGGCCAGGCAGCCTATTCCACAGCTACAATCGAGTACCTGTTACTCCCTTCTCAAGCTACAGTCTACTTCTGGCTGGTTTTTTGATGTTACTATTCACAGGCATGTTACTATGTCACAGCATACACAAGTGTCAAGGGCAAAAAGAACAACATTTCTCATCTGAAATGTAGGGAAGTACGATGACCAGCCCTGACTACCACCCTCAGCTTTGTTTTCACGCTCTTTTGCATCACTTCACTGATTAGTGATGGTTCACACTCCTCCCCATAACACTCAAGAAAATGTTTTGCTTTCTTACCAGAAGCTGAGCTACATAGCTATGTTCTGCAGCTGTGTATTTCAAGCTGCTGTTTGAACTGTGCAATCTGTCACCAAGGATCCACGTTAGGGGATGTTGGGTTAGCCACTTGCACAATATCATGCTCTTGAAATAAGTCATGTGGGATCTGCACCAGCAAGGGAGCTCGTGGTTCTGATTTCTGTCTTGCCTTCAGACCGGAGGGAACATTTGTGGCAGCACAAAGTCTGTGAAGACTCCTTTGTTACCTTCCTTTTCTGGAGGGAGACAGGGAAGAACAAGGGCAGATCGCTCTCTCTCTCACACATCAGGAAGGTCTATAAAGCTCTTCAGACCTCCAGTAATGGACCATGTCTCAGCAACAGGTACATCTCCCACTGACAGTCCTGGGATCATGCTCTTCCATGCTGGTTAGCTACAGGTCCTTGTAGCATAGTGACCAGGTCACAGTTTTGTCAGATCGAGTTGTTTTGACTTTACTATATAATTTTCTTACCCTGTTTCTTCATTCCTTATCCCTGGATGTTACAGCATTATGCATGTAATATGTTATTCAAAATGAATGTAATTGCTCTAAAAGATTAGTTTGAACCTTGATTAGTGTGACCTTTCCTGTGGTTTTCCTGCGTTAAATCAATACCACACGTCTGAAAGTTCAAAGGTAAGAATCAAGCGTACCATTTTCCGTAACTTTTAAAGGCCTGTCAGCATATCACAGCTGAAGTGAGAACCCAGCTTAACACGGAATTATGTGCTGAATCAAATATTGATCCTCTGTCAAGAAAGTGACAACAGCAACAAGCTTAGAGACACTTTCAGTGTAATCATATTTAGCCATGATAAGAGCTCAATAAAGTGCTGAGTATCTCAGAACTGGCGTATGAAGCTGTCACTGGATTTGTCCTGGTATAAAATTCAGGATGTTTGCTGAGCCCTGACTCAGGGGTACCTGGATCACAGATATTAGGAAGAAGTTCTTCACTGTGAGGGTGGTGAGACAGTGTCCCAGGTTGCCCAGAGAAGCTGTGGCTGCTCCTCCCTGGAAGTGTTGAAGGCCAGGTTGGATGAGGCTTTGAGCAACCTGGTCTAGTGGAAGGTGTCCCTGCTGCTGGCAGGGGGGCTGGAACTGGATGATCTTTAAGGTCCCTTACAATCCAAACCAATCTATAATTCTATGATTCTATGATTTTTACTGCATACAATTTGAGTCTTTGCTGAAATGAAGCTGTTTAAGCTTTGGATAGCAGGGGTAGAACTTAAGGACTTAAAACCATCTTTCTTTCTTCGTCTGAAGAAGCCATTTATTTTCACTGTAAACATTTTTAAGTCCTTGCTTTAAAACTAGAAGATGGACCATTATCAGCCTGAGCAAAGCTACAGCACAACTCCAGATCAGAACAATGTCTTTGGTTTAATGGAGATTCTGCAGATCTATAGATATTGTAAATGGTTTTACAGTGAAACTTTTGACTAACAAGGAGACAAAACTTGAGCAGTTTAAGTGATGGTTCATTTTAACATTTCACAAAATTCCAGGTTAGTGAAAATCCAAGTCCCCGGGGCTAGAATTGAGAGGTGACTCCAGGACTCCTTTCTCCATATGCTGAACACACACAGTCACTGCTAGTTCATTGCTCTGTAGCAGGATCATAGAATCATAGAATGGT
>NW_010289702.1:0-841 GCF_000700745.2 Antrostomus carolinensis
GGGGGGTGTTTGTTTTTGTTAGGTTTTTTTTCTCCCCTAAATTGCTGGGGCAGCCACTGCCTGCATTGATTTGAGGGTTTATCAACAAGATGTTTGTGACCAAGTATCGCCAATCCAGTTCTCCTTGCGTCAGTATTTCCATTACAAACCCCAGCATTTACTGGTCTAGAATTTAAATGCTTACACGAGCCTTCGGGGGTAGAGATCTGGGTCGAGCTTTCAATTTTTTTTTTAATTAATATTATTTTTTTTTTAATTACAGGTGAAGAGCATTTTTCTTTTAAAGTTGGTGGTTTCGGGTCTTTTTTTTTTTTTTTTTCCCCTCTCTTCTGACTACTTAAAAAAAAAAAAGTTTGCAATTAAAAACTGTTCCCCCCTCCCCTCAGCCCATTCATTTCCCAGGCAAACTCCAGACTTTAAAATGATGATGAAAATGAAAAATAACTCGGCGGGCAGAGGCAGAGCTGCAGATCCCCGAGCACAGCACTGTCCTTTGGAATCTCCCACGTGTGTCCGTGGGGTGGAGGTCGCTTTTTCCCCCAGATAGCAAAAGGGGAGAGGGTGCTAAAGTCAAGCTAAGAGCATCCCTGGAGCAAAAGGGATCTATTCTCTCTCCCATCTCTGGAGAGAGATCCAAAAAAGCATCTCCCCCGGAATTAACCGCAGTCTGGGAGAGCCAGGGCTCAGCCCCCTCCCCAAATTTTCCCGTGGGCCTGATGCTGCCCAGGGCGAGGGGGAATTAAGCTGCATTTCTTTTTTCTCCCCTTCTCCGGCAGCCAGCCCAGGTGGGTTTTTTGGCAGAGGGTACCCACGGGATCCCCCCTCCCCAATGCTCCCGGGC
>NW_010289703.1:0-1255 GCF_000700745.2 Antrostomus carolinensis
GTGGCCTTCAACCTCTTGCTTTGACCCATGTCCCACCTCAGGGTGATGGTGGGGGTCCCACCTGCATGGGTGGGGAGGGGACACAGGTGTCCAAGCACCCAGCTCACCCCCTGGGTGTGTGGGTGATGCTGAGCCCCCCAGATTAATGTAGGGGATGAGACTGGGAGAGCTGGGGACCCCCACCCAGCCCCATAGTGAGCACCCTACACCCCAGGTTGGGGTCACCCACCACCAGCCCCTTCCCATGGGAATGTGCTGGCTCCCATCCCAACCCCCCCAGGACCTGGGGACAAGGGTGAGCTGGGACGTGTGCCCATGGCTGTGGGCTTGGGTCCCTGCAGCCCCCCCCATGGGGATGGAGGCACATCCTGCTCACCCCCAGCACCCCTGGGTGCCACCTGGGTGGCTCCTGTCCATGTGGGTGTCACCAGGCTTTGTGCGATGGCCCCTGACACTCATCCCTGATAGCACCGGGGTGTTATCCCTAATCCACTTGTCCCCGTGCCATCCCCGGGTCAGGGACCCTCCGGGGACATCTGCCAGGCTCAGCACCCGGCCACCCCCCCACTGCCATCCAGAGAGGGGTGCTGGCAGTGTCCCGGGGTGCAGGGACATGGCACCCCACTCCCTCTGGCTCCAGGCTGGGGACATCACCCTGGTGCCACATCCCAACTCGGCCAGGGGAACCTCAGTGCCTGGCATGGGGGCACCCAGCCCTGGGGTGAGCCTGGGGGTGTCCCCAGCCCCCCTGGGCTGCTGACCCACATTGAACAGGGCGTGAGAGGATTTAGGGGTGCCCCATGATGGGGGTCAGCATCCCCAGGGGTTTATCATGTTAGCAGATCATCCATCCTTCCATCTTTCCATTTATCCATCCATCCTTCCATCCTTCCATCCTTCCATCCATCCATCCATCCATCCATCCATCCTTCTGTCCACCCACCCCCCAGTCTGTCCCTCCATGGGGTGCAGGCCACGGCACCATCTCTACTCCTAGGGCCACCCCAAACCCTCTGTGCTCCCTCAAACTCCCCCACACCCCATGACATGACTTGGGGAGGGGATTCTCCAGTGTCTCGTAGACTCAATAACACCCCCCGTGCCTCAGCCCAGGGTTCCCCCCACCCTGGGATGTCCCCTCGGCTGTGGGTGCTGGGGTGGTGGGTGGCTGTGGTGTTTTCCCACCCTGTCCCACTGCCTCACTGAGCAGCTCCTCCACCCTGGCAGGTCTTCAGCACTTACTCCAACGAGGACT
>NW_010289704.1:0-7791 GCF_000700745.2 Antrostomus carolinensis
TATATATATATATAATAATATATTAAATAATAACTGTACTAGCAGTTAATTTTGGTTCATCTTGCTTGAAAATGAATGATTACATATGTTTATTCTCCCTTTTAAAGCTATCAGAACATCTTTTGGCTGTTCCATGGAAGGTTTTAAACTTATTTATTTCCAATGCTAAATTGAAACTATAACATTGTTCTAAAATTTTATTTTGTTCCAAAGAACACTTGGGAAAATTAGCTTAATTCTAGAAATTTCTCAGAGAGGTTACAGTGGTATACTAATAAGTTACATGTGCTGACACATTGGATTACCTTTTCAGGTATTACCATATTGAAATGGAGCAAGACACCAGGTCAGTAAGAAAGAGATGCCATGGGAACACTTCTCCTTTCCTTAAACGTGTCATAATGATTTTTTTTTTTTTTTCTGGAGCATTTCATTTTCTACAATATTTCCTTCACAGGTTCCTTCTACCAGCACTTGAAAATATATTCTTTTGTGTTGGATTGACTGACACAAAAGATGCAATTAATGAGTTAATGAAGGACATCATAAATATTGATAAATTCCAGTCACAGCAAACCTTATTCTGCAGAGTTTCCTCTTAACCGTGCAGTCTTCACTGCATTGCCTAGCAAAGATGACAGACAAATGTGAAGTGTCCTACACCTCCAAGTTTATGACCACATATTTCCCCATTAAAATAAAGTAAGATATTGAGCTGTGCCATGTTAATAACTTTAACCTGATTCTGGTATATTTCCCTCTGACTTCTTTTCAGTTTCTGTTATTCAGCTTTGTAGACAACTACCAATTGTCCCATAACAGAGTGGCTCACCAGTCACTGCAATTGCAGGAAGAAAAGGTGTCGATGGGTGGGTGTAAATGCCCTTAGTACTATCCTGACAAGGAATTCTTGTCTGTCCCAGCAGTCTTAAGCAATTTTGGAACCACTGTCACCAAAGGTAAATAATCCCAAGAAGGACACCCGCTTCTTTACTATGATGTTCCTTTTCTGCCTCCTCAAGGACTGTAGCACAATGCTCAACCCTCAAAGCCAAACCAAAGGAATAAACTGAAATTCAACCCTTGGCTTTCAAGAAGAGGCATGTGTTTAAAAGAAAAAGCTGAGGAAACAGTTCTTGGTACACTGGTATCATGCCTAAGGTAGTGAATGCACTTCCATGTAAGAACCCTTGGTGGAAACCAGCAGCTCTAGCAAAGGAATGTCTCAATTCAGTACCTACATCAGCTTTGCATGGGGACAGGTGAGAAAACAGTCACTGTGAATCCTGAGACTTACACTAACAACTCTGGTTAGCAAAATTGTGTTGGATATTCAGCTAAAGACTGAAAAAAATTTCTTCAGGAGAAAAAAAAAAAGAAAAAAAGAATTCAGTATTTTTATTTTAAAGGAAATCCAAATACTGATATTAGTTTCCCTGGCCTATGTACCTAAAGCAAAGGAACCCAAAGCAATTTGTTTCAAATGACAAAAAAGCATTACCAGAAAAATTACTTGTATAAATTAATAGGTATAACAAATACCCAGAGAGATAAAAAAGGGTTTATTATTATGTGGGAGACAAAGTATTTCACAGGCCATAGTGAAGAGAAGGTCCTCTATCAGAAGACCTCCGATAATATGAACATTATACAATAAAGTATATTGTATAATGCAGATAAAGGAAGATATGCAATGAAATGAAAGATCAGAAAGAGACTTCATCAGCTAAACTTCAAATTTGACTGCAAATATCAGAGTGAATAAAGATTATCCACTTTCGTGGCCTGTTGAATATCTTAATCTGAGAGAAGAGCCTGGTGGCAGATGAACTGCCTTTCCCAGGCGTGGACAGCTGAGCTGCCAACTTTAACTCATATTTCTGTGGTGTCGTATGAACAAATGGGTAAATACAGGCATGGCAAAGGCACCAATGAATTATCTTCATTTTGATGCACTTTGTAAATTAAATCACAAACCAAATTGATAGCTCGGGTTTATAAATAGTCCTGTGACAATATTTTGTGTGATGTAAGGCTAGGCCATTTGCAGGATAAACCCTGTACAAAGTAGGGTTTATCCAGTGTTCCCAACTATATTATAGCAAACATCACCTCTGTGTATAACCTTTGTCTTGCCTTAAAAGAAAGCTGTACTGTTAATGTTGCAAAAAAGGCTGCAACCAAAGTTGTTAATCCTCCGGCACGAGAAATCTGTGGTGTATCTGTCTGATACTTCCAGTGTCTGTCTGATACTTCTTCCAGTGTACAGTTCATACAGAGTAGGATTAGTTGTTGAAATCCCACTATTAAATCTATTCAAAGTAATTAGTGAATGTTACCTAAAAATTTTAAAATATATAAACAAGGAACTAGCTGTTTGCATGTTCACAGATATTTTTTTATATTACAGAGACATGAGGATAATCCCAGATGTAGTCAAGAATGAAAAACTATTTTCATTTATACATTTGTATTACTCAGACTAGTGCCAAGGAAGGGGAGAAAAAAAGCCAAAGCATTCATGAATGTGTCTGAAAACAACCCTTGGGATGACTAATTATTGTTCGTTTTGAGTCTTATGACTCTTCAGATAAAACTTTACCATATAAAAAGACATACAAAATGGATATAGACTTTGTGTTTACCTTTAGCTTTAGCTGTGATGTGCCTGGGCTCCCTCTCTCCTCAGATGAAGTACAGGCATCTCATGAAGGTCCTTCTGCTGGTCCCGAGGCTGATGTTCAAGGCAGGTGGAATGAAGTTGGAGCCAGGCCCTTCTCAGAGGTGCACAGTGGCAGGATCAGAGGCAATGGACCAAGCTGCATAGAAACACTGAACAGATGGAAAGAAAAAAATGCTTCTCCTGAGGGTGATACAATGACAGAACATGTGCCCAGAGGTGCCATGGGATAGCCATCCACAAAGACCATCCAATATCACGGTGGAAGGCCGTGAGCAAGAGTGCCAGTAGAGGAAAAAGTCTGTACATGGACAGACATTTCAAAGGATTTTCCTGTTTAGATTTGGTGTTCATTTAGCTACAAAAAAGTGAATCCCCACATCACCACCCTGCTCTGAATGACTTTGCTAGAAGAAGTGGCTGTGCCCAGTACTGGGGGTAAGCTGGCCTGGCACAGTGGGGACCTCTGGTCCAGAGCCTGATGGCTGAGCTGAAGCAGGAGGGAAGGGCTTGATGCTTAGCTCAGTTACTGACTTGCTGGGTTACACCAGGCAAGTCCTGGCCTTAGTTCTGTGCCAGAGCTAAGCCCGATGTCATTTGGTGCTCAGGACATGGGTCTTTCCCCAAGGCGAAGAGGAGCTGGGATTCAACTGATAAGTGTTTGCCCAGATTTTTGAGATGGAGGATGCAACAAGAAAGCAAGACAATAAGTCCTAATGGAGTACGAGGCAAGGAAATTAGATATTCCCATGTTTAACCCTTTCCCCTGCACCTCTGCTTTGTTCTGTAGCACCTTGTTAGGCAGGGTAGAGCTGGTGAGGTCAGAGGAAGGGGTATGAGATGTGGTGCTGCAACACAGATGGAGAACATGCCATTTGTCAGGACCCTTCTGAACACAGTGTCCTAGAATCATAGAATCGTTTGGTTGGATAATACCTTTGAGATCGAGTCCAAATGAACCTGTCCACTACTAAACCACATCTCTGAGCACCTCATTTACCCATCTTTTAAACACCTCCAGGGATGGTGACTCAACCACCTCCCTGGGCAACCCTTTCCAATGCCTCAGAACCCTTTCAGCAAAGAAATTCTTCCTCACATCCAATCTCAACTGCCCTGGGTACAACCTGAGGCCATTTCCTCTTGTCCTGTCACTTGTCCCTTGGTTGAACAGACCCACCCCCACCTCTCTACACCCTCCTTTCAGGGAGTTGCAGAGAGCCAGAAGGTCTCCCCTCAGCCTCCTTTTCTCCAGGCTCAACAACCCCAGTTCCCTCAGCCGGGAACTCAGCACACTTGTGCTCCAGACCCTTCCCCAGCTCCGTTCCCTTCTCTGGACACGCTCCAGCACCTCCATGTCCTTCTTGGAGTGAGTGGCCAAAAACTGAACCCAGCACTCGAGGTGCAGACTCACCAGTGCCCAGGACAGGGGAAGGACGACTGCCCTGGTCCTGCTGCAGAGCCTGGCTGCATTACAGCACTTCCCTCTCCTCCTGTTTTGGGATACCCTGCACTGGACAAAAGTGGTTGATAGGGGATAGGACAAAACCTTACCTAAGGAACCAGGAGCTGTGAAGAGAGAGTCAGCCATGCATCCCACACTCAGCACACAGGACTTCCCAGGTGAGCTTTACCATGGCACAGACCTTGGGTCGCTGAGTGTGAACACACCTTGCCTTGACAGGAGGGACAGCAAAAGGGAACCAGTGCAGCCTAGAACTAGTCACTTCCAGTAAAGAGGAGTAGAAAACATGTGGCATGGTTATGCAATTGCCTCTGGTAATAACCTGGCCTTCACCTCCCCGTGGGTACCGAGCCAAAGAGTGGGAGGCTGAAAAAAATGTGCAAGGTTAGCACTTTGGGACCATGCATGCAGAACCCTGTCCATACAAACTACGGGGATTTTTATTCCCTCCACCTCCCACCACGTACATATTTACCCTCCCTTCATTCTCAAATAAGATTTTTTAAAATTTCTCAGCTGTCAGGTTATACACAGCAAGACAATACGGGGTGCAGGAGCCCTGCTGAAATCACCTTCTTAAGGGAGGTCCTGGTTTTCCCAGCAGGAACGCTGGTGTGGCAGGAAGGTGGAGAGAGAGACTCCAGGGAAGGGTCAAAAGGCATCTGGACATGCACCAGTACAAAGCACCAGTACCTGTACTCTGCACTGGTGAGGCTGCACCTGGAGTGCTGGGTTCAGTGTTGGGCCCCTCACTCCAAGAAGGACATGGAGGTGCTGGAGCGTGTCCAGAGAAGGGCAACGGAGCTGGGGAAGGGTCTGGAGCACAAGTGTGATGAGTTCCCGGCTGAGGGAACTGGGGTTGTTGAGCCTGGAGAAAAGGAGGCTGAGGGGAGACCTTCTGGCTCTCTGCAACTCCCTGCAAGGAGGGTGTAGAGAGGTGGGAGTGGGTCTGTTCAACCAAGGAGCAAGTGACAGGACAAGAGGAAATGGCCTCAAGTTGTGCCAGGGGCAGTTGAGATTGGATGTGAGGAAGAATTTCTTTGCTGAAAAGGTTCTCAGGCATTGGAAGGGGTTGCCCAGGGCAGTGGTTGAGTCCCCATCCCTGGAGGGATTTCAGAGTCATGCAGACATAGTGCTGAGGGACATGGGTTAGTCGGGGACTTGTCAGTGTGAGATTGATGATTGGACTCAATGATCTTACAGGTCTTTTCCAATCCAGGCCATCGTGGGATTCTGAGATCGGTGTGTTGAGCTTGCAAGAGGATCAGAAAGGGGAAGAGTGACAAGTTTCCTTGCAGGAGGCTGGTAGGTCCTGTATTCAATACAATACCTTGATTTTAGGATTCTCTTGACCCTCAAAAAGCAACCTGTTAGGAGGTCGAGCAGAAAGAAGCTGTCTCTTGCTGTTGAGCTACAGGTATAGCTGACACAATGTTGCTTCTCCATGTGAAAAAGTTTTTAGAAAACTTTTCATTGTAACTCTGAATAAAAAATTAAAATGTACATGACTGATGTTCCTCAGGAAGCCTTTCCCTGATGCTATGCATTTCACAACCAGTGTTGCCAGAGATGTGACCATGTTTCTATGTCACCTGTCTGATGAATCAGGCAGTGAGGGTCATTTGACTGCTGACATGGCCCTACCTCCCTAATTGCCCACCAGGTAGGTGGCAAATGAACTCAACAAAGAAATGATTGGAGAGCGCGACCGAGTTGTTTCCTCAGAGCATTTTGACACATCATCATTTCTTGTTTGAAGGTTCCTCTGACACATTTCTGGTCTTCTCTGACCAGTGAATTGTTTGGTCATCACCCACACTTCAAATTAGACAGAGGGAGAGTGGTGAGGAGAAGACCTGGATATCAACAAGTAGGTAACAAGATCTAGAAAGTAAAATAAATCACAGCTGAGGTCTGGCTGTGCCATTGTTTAACAGCTTGGCACTATTACCTGTGACACAACAGGGGTCACAGAGGATCTGAGCCAAAAGACAGAGCAACCAAATTCCCTGGACCAAGGACTCCTTTGTCTAACAAGAGTGCTGGGTCCCCAGTTGAGGGACCCAAGCAAGAGAATGCTGCTACACTGGAGCTCATCTTTCCAGGGAGATCCATGTGTTTTTTTCTCTAGATTTTGCAACCTGCTGCCCACATTGTGGGTGATCCTCATCATCTACAGTAAAAAGCTTATGCTCAGTTTCCAGAACAAGTGTGGTCACTGTAAATCCTCTTCTTCTTAACTAGGCCATGACATCAGCCTCTAGCAGATCCTTCAGTGTGAGCTCCACATGAGCAGCAAAGCAATTCCCATGACACAAATAAACTCTACAAAGAAGGGTTTAACACAAAGGGAAATAAACTTGACACCACATTTTAATCAAAGACATTCTCAAGTGATTATACTCTTTGCTATCCCCTTTTTCACTCATAAGAACCTATATTTCAGAAGAGCTTTGAATGTCCTTCTAACAGAGCTGTGCACAGACCCATAGGGAGATCCAGAAGCTGCAGAGCAGGCATGAGGACACTGGCAGACCACATTAGTGAAGTTCTGAATTTCCCATTTCTCATAGCGTTACTAACTCAGTCCGAGGACCTACACAACAGTTTCAGTGGATACTTATGTCCGTCTCTGTTCTCTGGTAGCTTTTTTAGACTGAGATTTGCAATACTGAGTACAGTAAACCAGTGTCTGTGCCTTTGAGGAGACAGTGGTATGGCAGCTCAAAACACCTCTTGGGCCAGTGAGCCTGATTTTCTCACACTTGGGGCAACAGAGTTTGCTTAGCCTTGCCAAAATTAAAGTAGTTCTGACCTTCTGAGACCTAGAACACTCCTTGAGTCTCTGGGATTGAATAATCTGATGCCTCGGGATTACTGGATTACACAGGAAGCAATGATATTCAGTCTAGTGGGTATCCCTGTCTTGCTTAGTCAATAATGAATAAAACTGCTTCAGTTTCAGGTGTGTACCACAAAACATATAGTTGAAACAAGACACTTAGGTTCCAGAAACCTAGGAGGTGTCGGAATGCATTTTAAGGAATATTCTTGTTTCTTGTGAGAGTGAGAGCCAGGGAGAACATGGTCTAAATGTACAAATCTGGAGGAAGAGTACGAGCGTGGGATATTTATTAGATCTGACCGCAACTGGCAATTAGCTGTTTGAGCCACAGGATAAAATCAGGTAATAATCATTACATTTTCAGCATGCAGAGGAAGAGCCTGTGATGGGAAATATGCTCTTGATGTTTTAATAGTTCAGGTTTGGCCTAAGAGGAAAAGAAGGCTCCAAAAGAATGTTAAAAATGCAGCTTTTTTTTTTTTGCTGCTTTTTTTTTTTTTCCCCAGAACCTTATTTCTTCCCAGAAAACGATGTTGGACTGAACAGAATAACATTTGGCCAGACCTGAGAGGGATTTTTATGAGTTCCATGTGGGATGCTGAAGCCTTGGCTTAATTAGCCTGAAATCCGCCGGAAAGATGCACATCCTGTATCCACATCCACTCAGCCTGCTCTCCTTTTCAGCCTTGTTGCTGTAATTATTGATTTCTCCTGCTTTAATCCAATCTGGTGCTCATGTAAATTGAGTCAGTTGCTATAGTTGGGAGTGTGTCAGGAAAAGAAAATTCACAGCCTTTCTTG
>NW_010289704.1:8245-13288 GCF_000700745.2 Antrostomus carolinensis
GATGAGGCTTTGAGCAACGTGGTCTAGTGGAAGGTGTCCCTGCTGCTGGCAGGGGGGTTGGAACTGGATGATCTTTAAGGTCCCTTCCAACCCAAACCGGTCTGGAATTCTATGATTCTAAGTTTTAATTTTGGAATTTAGCATGGAAATCTGCACTCAAAGCAATTTCATGCCCCACAAATTCCTCATCTGTGAATCTTAATGTGATGGCTTTTTCTAACATCAATATCATGTATCTCTGGATGGCCCACCCTGTGCAATTCTAAAACTCACACATGGCTGATAGATCCTGTGAGTATTTGGGTTCCCTGCTGCCTGCAGAGACTCAGAAATCTGGTGCGTTGAGGATCCAGGCCTGAGTAACTCAGAAGCATAAATCTCACTGACTCAAATTATTTAGTACCTTTTGTAAAAAAAAAAACAACAAACCAAACCAAAAAAACAGAGTTCAATGACAAGTTTCACTCTATTACTAGAAAAAGCATACAACAGGAAAACTGAGTGAAAATTGGGTTGATATGATTTATACAGGGATTAGGGGAAGCAGATGAGGGAGACTGTGGTGGTTTCACTTGACCAGCAGCCAAACACAGCTGCTCGCTCACTCCCCTCCCCCAGGGAATAGGGGAGAGAATTGGGGGGCAAGGGTAAGGAGACTCGTAGGGTGAGAAAAAAACAATTGAATCATTGAAATAAACTGAGTGAAAATTGGGTTGATATGATTTATACAGGGATTAGGGGAAGCAGATGAGGGAGACTGTGGTGGTTTCACTTGACCAGCAGCCAAACACAGCTGCTCGCTCACTCCCCTCCCCCAGGGAATAGGGGAGAGAATTGGGGGGCAAGGGTAAGGAGACTCGTAGGGTGAGAAAAAAACAATTGAATCATTGAAATAAAAATTAAAATAATAATGATATTAAAATAATAATGATAATAATAATAAAATATGCAAATGAGTGACACCCAGTGCCATTGCTCACCACCCGCTGACCAAGCCCGGCCCGTTCCCAGCTAACGATCCCGGAGGAGCGACAATCCCGAACCGAAACCGCAATCCCGGGAGAGCGAGAGCCCGAGAGAAAGCCAGAGAGAGAGCGAATCCCCACAAGAGAGAGCCCCTCATTAATATACTGGACATGACGTGATATGTTATGGAATATCCCATTGGCAGAGCCAAATACTGGTCTAACTTATTAATTTCATTATTTCTTGCCCCCTCTAGACCTCACACCTGCAGATTAGCAAAACACAAAGTCCTTCGACTTCCAGCGACAACTGAAAACGTGGGGATGTCCTCAGTGTTTCTCTCCTGACAAATCCCAGCTGAACCCAACCCCCAGCGCTGTTCCAGCTGCTGAACAGGAACCAGCTCTGGCCCAGCTACAAACCAGGACAGAGATCCTCTTGCTGTGTAGTCACGAGGTTCAGAGTGGACCCCCTGGCTTTCCAAACTCCTTCTCAGAGGGGAGCCTAGGTACGGCTGAATCCACTCCTAATCCCAGACTTGATCAATGGTTTATGTTTAAAGGGATCAGGTGCAGGTATCTTAGTATAGTGTTTAACATGTGATTCTGTGTCTTATATAATTTGGGGATAGCAGCAATTTAAAGTTAAAGTAGCAGCCATTTATGGTTCATGAACACAGTTACAATAAATCTCAGGGTTAAATTATATGATTTCCCTAGCGATGATTGACTAACTCCATAAAGTTTCTAATCATATATACACACAGATATAGATATGAATATAGAGATATATGCATGTATGGGTATAGATGACACATATAGATATAATATTTATAAAAGAAAAATAAAAGGCTGCCCATTATAGTAGCTGCCAGCCATTACCAGCTGTAGCTGGGAGAGTAGGCTGAGTGCTGCAGGTAGGACAAATATGCTTCGTTCTTCATCCTCCCCGTCAGCAACCATAAGATATGGATTGTCATTAATATGTCTGTTCTGTGACACCAAAAAAACCCAATGCCCAATGTAAAAGGGGGGTTTATTGATGGGAAGAGAAACATGATTATGATACGGATTTGGAGAGATGCGCTGCGAAAGGAAACAGAAAATCAGGCACAAGCTCAAACGATGTCACAGACTCCCACTGTGATTGGTAAAGTGAAATGGCCTTTCCCAGGACTTAATGGCAGAAGAAAATAGGGTGATTGACCACTTGTTCAACGTTTATGATGGTTCTGCAGGGGAAAAATCCAAAAGAAAATAGCCCCAATGAGAACAAACCAACAGCTGCAGATTAGGGTCTAGAGAACAAGCCTTATGAGTTCATAGCTGAGGGAACTGGGGTTGTTGAGCCTGGAGAAAAGGAGGCTGAGGGGAGACCTTCTGGCTCTCTACAACTCCCTGAAAGGAGGGTGTAGAGAGGTGGGGGTGGGTCTGTTCAACCAAGGACCAAGTGACAGGACAAGAGGAAATGGCCTCAAGTTGTGCCAAGGGCAGTTGAGATTGGATCTGAGGAAAAACTTCTTCACCAAAATGTTAGTCAAGCATTGGAACAGGTTGCCCAGGGCAATGGTGGCGTCACCAGCCATGGAGGTATTTAACAGACAGGTAGACAACGTGCTTAGGGACGTGGTTTAGAGGTAGACTTGGCAGTGTTGGGTTTTCAGTTGGACTCAATGACATTAAAGGTCTTTTCCAACCAAAATGATTCTATGATGTAAGGTCCAGTTTCAGGTTACTAGGTAGTCAACCCCTTCTGTGCAAAACAGACAAGGGCTGGATCAGGGGCTGACGGCAAGCTGTGCTTGTACCCCACAGGAGCTGCTCAGCAGGTAACAGCCAGCAGAACTGTTATGGTGAGTGGGACACAGACCTGGACAGTAAAACATTGTCATACCTCTGACCAGCCACCAAACCACCTCCATGACTTGTGCCACCTCAAGTGTTCTCCTCAGACAATGTGTTAGCTGTCCAGGAAAGCACTTCTGTAAGTCCACACCCATGAAGTGCAGGCTTCAGAGGGGAGGCTTTCAGGGACAGCTGTAGGTAGGTTATTCCTGGCTAAGTGTCGATGCTTTTGAAGAAACTCTGAAGGTATTCCCCAGTCTCTCCATTATTCTGCACTTTGGCTTTCATCCTAGAGGCTGAGCTCTTCCCATGAACAACAAAGTGGTCTCCACTTAAGGAGTTCACTGAGCATGTGTCATGGGACGGGATCTGGCCATTGTCTCCAGCTGCTCCCTGAGAAACCTGGTGGAGACTGAAGACTCCATTTCTGCCAGAATAGGTACTGCTCTACTCAACTCTGCCAATCCCTCTGCTCATGCTGCTTTATACTTCACCTTCTCACCTGCTTGGGTTCTTTTTCTGGCTTTCACTTACCTTTTCTAATCATTAGTCCATTTCTGCAGCAGCCTCTTTGCAAGGTGACATATACTGAGCAACAGCGTACTCCTCTGGAGAAGAAGGAAAGAAATGTTCCCATTAGCCTGGACACCACTTCCCATGCCTTTCCCTGGAGGTGGATATACTTAAGCTGGAGATCCTTGAAATCTCCTTTGTTCTGGCACGTGTCTTCTTGTAACTGTCTCATCATGCCCACTTGTCACCTTGGGCATGAGACCAAGCTCACTAAAGTGAAATGGGTCTCTCCCCTGGCACTAGATCCAGATCCTGACAGAGTTCAGAGGAGTGTTGGTTCCAGAAGGGCTGGTTCTGGGTCTCCCTAAATGCACTGAGTGTTTCTGCTGTCCCTGTCCGTCCCCCAAACATCATACTGGTTAAAGCAAAGACCTACCTGTTTCATAGTAATCATAGATCTGCACAGGAGCTGGCTTGGGATGGGTCACTACAAAGTCCTGCTCAACTGAGAAAGTGATTTCTTTCCTTTTCTTCTGCGATATCTGGGAATGGAATGACAGGGATCACACAAGTTTTTTTATTTGTGTAACACCATCTGGAGCAGATCAAAGGGAAAGCTGACTGACTTGTATATTCCAAAAGGCACTGATGCCACACATCCAGATATGGGACATCCATTATCTGCCTGCCAAACTGAGATCAGAAAAGTGTTTGGAGAGTCCAAAGTGAAACCGAAGTGAAAAGCTGTAGGTTTCCTATCCTGCTTGTAGTTACTACACATCCTATTGCCAGAGAGGGAAAAAGTGTCCCAAAGGTATGAGCTTGGTTCTCCAGGATCTCCTGATAGTCAAGATGATAGTCTGGCATTCCAAACCCTCCCATTTCAGACATGGACATTATGTGTCACCACAAAACTGCGAATCAATGTACATCACTGGGATATTGGCTTCTGTTGTTAGATCTGCAGTACCCCAAGTAAATATATTTTTACTATGTAAATTCTGATCCAGGGATTAGATTACAGATTAGATTTGCGAATGAACTAGTGTAAGAGAAGGAATGGATATCTTTCCTGAGGAGATCAGAGCAGTGTTTCATGTCCTATCGGAAGGACTGAGGTCTACTAGAAGCCTACCAAGGAGACATACACACAAAGGAACCTCTTTTCTGGTGTTTATCTGCTATTGACTGAAAGGAGATAGAATTTTGGTTAACTTGTATGTGATTTTTTAAATTAACTTATTTCTAATTGCTGGTAGGGCAGGCGTCAGTTCGAAGCTGTTTGGGAGGTTGGGATGTTACATGCAGTTTGAGAATTAAGCAGTTCAGTGATTACCGAGGAAAACTGATGGGGAAGGGAACGTCATAAATGCACTTTATAAAGTTTATCCACTCTGTAGGTGCATTTATCACATCCTGGTTTCAGCCTTTTTGCAAATCAAATAGACATGATCTGAACTTACATTTTCCAGGTAAAGGAGAACATGGTTTTTCTTGTTTTCTACTTGCATCACTGTATGGTCATCGATGAGCTTTAAAACAAGGAAATGGAGAAAAACTGGTATATTTCTAAACTGTTAAAAAGCAAGAGCTACCTCAGACTCTACGACCGTGTGGCTGTGGGATTAATTCTGTTCCTGGCCAGATATCAAGGCTTGGGAGCTGATTTTTGGAGCCCAAATGTTGCTGGACTGAGAGGGGATCTTACCAATGTCTATAA
>NW_010289705.1:0-15249 GCF_000700745.2 Antrostomus carolinensis
ATTTTTTTCTGAGTCTGTGTAGTTGTATATGTGTGCACTCTGTTCCCTTCAGAACTGGGAAGTCAGTGCATAGTGGTTGTGCATGAAGTCATTCAGAGACAGCTGCATGTGTTGCGTCTGGCCTTCTGCCCATGGTGGTTTATTATGGGGCCATCGTCTATTTACTTGCTCCCAAGCATCCCAGATTTCAGGATTTTGTTATGCACACCACCAACACGTGAAAACATGATCATAGCTGGGGTTGTCTCTGCCCCTCACCTAGTAAATACTCCCTAAGGAGCCCCTAGGAAGCATGCAGCTGTACCAAGTCGATCTTCCAGCCAGTCCAAATTCTACAGTGTGAATGAACTGGAATAGCTATCTCAAGCTGAATCTGAGTTCGTCCCAATAACCAAGGTTTAACTGGTTGAACATGCAGCTGACTCAACCTAGACATTTTGTGGAGACACTGAAGTGCCCTTGCACCAAAAATCCCGATGTGCTCTCTAGGACCCTGGTTAGCCTGTTTTTTCAATTACCTCCCTGTTATCCTAGTAACAGGTTTGGCTACAGTGTGCCAGAAACACTGATGCTGCAGAATCATAGGATCTGCTGGGAAAGAACATGAAACAAACCAGAATATACTTTCACCCTTTACGTACAGAATATCTCCTATTCTCTTCTTCTCAAGAGGTACATCGTAAAAGTAAATAAAAAGTACAGAGAAGGCAAAAAAAGATGATTAGGGATCTGAAACATCTTTTGTATGAAGAGATTAAATAGATAGGTATTCATGAGCCTGGAGGAAAGTAAGCGAATTGGCTATAATCTAGACATACTGTAAAACTGAATGTTGTAAAGGCGAGGAGAGGATTATTGTTCTGTTTCTCATAATGCAGAAACAAAAAAAGGATCAGATGGTATTATTGGACCAGAGGTTTTAAAATGAATGAAAGGTCATTGGAATAGGATCTTGAAAAAAAAAATAAAAAAAATAGATGCTGCCAAAGGTTGATTCCAGTTTAGCAAAGAGGATGGCTAGTCAGATCTGTTAAACTAAGGGACACAATGATAACCTTAAATGCAGGCTTTTCCTAAAGTACAGATTTCTGGAATCTGAGAGGGTACAAAGGGCATTATTGTTCTCTGTTCTTATTCCCATTACTTAAACTACTGTCCAGTCATGATTCTGAGCTCAGACAGACTGTCCAAGGTACTGATGTTTGCGGTTTTTTAGTGTATTTGATGATAAATATTTTGTGACTTACTGTGAATTATATGTTCAATTTTCTGCATTTTTTAAGACTTAAGTAAATCTGTAGATGTTGTTTTACTTTCAACACTAACAGTCATTTTCAGTTAAGGCTAGCAACAAGAAGCCTGTGAATGTTGTCTGTAGACTATGACACCTGTGATAGTTCACACAGGACATCAGAAGAACTGGTGTGTCCAAATGAAAAGAAAATTCTGATACATTGATATATGCATGCAAAATGTAAATGTCCTGGTTAAACTATCACACATAACCACTCTGGCAAGGGAGAGATGAAGTCATTTTAGGACACAAGAGTACCAGATTGTCTAATAAGCTATGACGGTCTTAAAATTTGTTCACATTGGACCTAAATATGTTGGCAGGAATTGTGTTGATCCACAGAAAGAAAATGTCTACAGCTGAGCACTAGGAAGTAAATATTAGTTACATTTTAATCCTACTTATGCATATAGGCCCGTAGCACCAGATGCCTAGGAATTGTGTTGATCCACAGAAATAAAATGTCTACAGCTGAGCACTAGGAAATAAATATTAGTTACATTTTAATCCTTATGCATATAGGCCCGTAGCACCAGATGCCAGTATTTGCAGAAAGGCCTAAAGAATTCAAAGTCTCTGTGCCGCGTTTCAGTACTGAATGCAAGTCCAGGAAAACAAAGTAACCTTCAAATGAATGGTATTTTCCAAAGAATGTGTTTCACATCAAATCGGGCATGGGGCAAGGTTGTTTTCTCAAAGGGTAACGTGAATTCTTTTAAATTCCCCGCTATTTCTTACTTGCATTCATTTCCTATAAACCAAAGTTAATACATTTTAATAGTTTTTGGTTGTGGGTTTTTGTTGGGGTTGTTTTGTTTTGTTTTGTTTTGTTTTGTTTCAGACAGTAGGTTTGCTCACTGGCCTAAACTAGGTACCTCACTTCCTATTGACAAAAACAGTAGAAGTAACAAAAGATTCGTGATGGTCCTGTAGCACACAAACATCCTTGGCCTAGAAGTTACTGCACATTAGTTTGTACCTCTGAACAGTTGTCAGTGACATGTATAGTCCTATTGTTTTTCATCCTGGTGTCCTAGTCGTTCTGCCTTTGGCATAAGAAGTTTATTTGGGCATTTCAGAAGAAAAATCCAAAGGAGGAAGAGCACCAGATAGCCATCGTGCTTCGTACATAGTGTACGTTAGTAGTGAAATGGGGCAGTGGCACCGAAGCTCCCGGCAATATGCAGGAACTGAGGGAATTAATCTTCACACACAGGTTGCTTCTGTGAGGGGGTCAGTCACGTCAGACCAGACCTGCCTGCCCCAGATGCAGACCAAGAGAAGGGCCCTCCTGGTACCTAGCACAACCTGGCATTTGCATCAGATATAGCATTGCTAAGATGCCAGCAGCAGCTTGGGAACCTGCTGTCAAATAAGAGGGAAGTTGGTGAGGAAAGAGGGACAGATTCAAGGTCTGGATTCACGTACATTTTTGAGGACTGACAGATCCTGTCTGCAGAAACTGATCAAGGTTAAGAAAACAGGGAAATAAACATACGAAAGGAATATGCTGTTTTTTTGTTTGCTTTTCCAATTTCCTTTTGAGCCCTGGATATGGACACCTATTCTTTTTAAAGCTTCAGCACAGGCTGTAAGTTTCTGAAGTGTGTTAATTCTTTGTACTGCTGGGCCCAGGTGCCACCAATCACCAGCTGTTTTGGTAAGTGTCTTTATTAGCATGTAGGGAGTCACTTCTGATGGGAGTCTCCATATCAGGTATGCACTTTAGTTTACATCATGTGGAAATTTCTGAACATACAAGCTGGATTCATTTCAGCTGAAATGAAACTAAAACATCAATTTTGGTGCACACTTAGCGTGCTCTAGACTCTAAGGGACCTTCAGACCATGCAAGCAGTCTAGAGCTAGACTATAACAGAGCTGAAGGTCTTTATACTCAGCTGTTCTGCCCCACAAACCTATTCCCATTGTGCTGCACCACTTGCTAATGTAGGTACAAGCTTTATGTTGAAAAAATAATCATTGTCAGCATGTTCAGTGCAGGCAGTCAAAAATACTGTTTCAAAGTTATTTTTTTATCCTTGCCATTTTTGTCAAAGCTCACAGATTTTAGTCTTCATGTCCATTGTATCTCCTGAGTTTGGAAGGCATAGAAGTAATTAATATCCTATGTCTGACTTCCTTCTTGTCAAGAGTTTTATGTTGTTTTATTTTAAAGTTTCCAGTTACTGGCAAAGAACAACTCTGAAATACCAAAAACACTGAGAAGCAGAACTCTTACAGTGAGGTTTCATTTATAATTTTACAGTGTCTGCTGAACTGCTTCAGTGCTGCATGATTGGATGTGAGAACTGCTGGGTGGCTGACAGTCTTCCCAAAAAAACACATCCCACTTTAGCCAGCAGCTCTTGGGTGTGTGGTAAGAATTGCTCAGTGAAACTACCTACCTTCTGATAGGTAAGACTTGGATTAGATTACAGTGGATTAATTTAGGTGATCAGTTTTCTAGTTTGAATGCTGCCAGAATCTCGAAAGAGCAGCTGGATGTTTCAGAATGGGGAGTTTACACCTGGATTTAACACCTCAGCCATGAATCTGTCATCGAACTGCATCTGTACCTTTGAATGGTTTCCAGTTTTTAGCTTGAGCAATCCCTTAAATGCCATTCTGCTGTGTCTTAGCTAACAGTTTCCTCATTTCAGTATGTGGCAGCTTGCATAAAACCATCAGTTGCTATAAAAAGATCTTTCATTTTCCTGTTCTCTGATGCAAGCATACAAAATCCTTTAAAATGTCCCTAACCCAACAACAGCAGTTTCCCTGCTGTTTTAATCTGGTCTGTCCTTGCTATACTCAGCACAGTTCCCTCCTTTTAATAAATTTTAATCTATTTTTTTATATTTATAAGGTGCATGTTTGCAAAGTTCCTCATTTTGGAACGTATCTGTGTATTGCCATATATATATATTTATGTGTGTACATATTTATATATCCACAGATACATACACATTTGTCATTTATGTTTTTATGTGTAATTTATATGTATTTAGTTCAAGCATAGTTTACACAGCTTTATACAAGTTTATACATAGTTTATGTAAGCTAGAATAGAATCATAGAATGGAATAAGTTTGAAGAAACCTTAAAGATCATCTAGTTCTAACCCCCCTGCTATGAGCAGGGACACCTTCCACTAGACCAGGTTGCTCAAAGCCTCATCCAGCCTGCCCTTGAACACTTCCAGGGAGGGGGCATCCATAACTTCTCTGGGCAACCTGTTCCAGTGTCTGACCACCCCCACAGTGAAGGAATTCTTCCTAATATCTAATCTAAACCTCCCCTCTTCCAGGTTAAAGCCATTTCCTCTTGTTCTGTCATTAACTGCCCTTAGTAAAAGTCCCTCCCCAGCTTTCTTGTAGCCCCTTCAGGTACTGGGAGGCCACTATAAGATCTCCGTGGAGCCTTCTCCAGGCTGAACAGCCCAAACTCTCTCAACCTGTCCTCACAGGAGAGGTGCTCCAGCACCCTGATCATCCTCGTGGCCTCCTCTGGACTCACTCCAGCAATTGCAAATAGTAAGAGTGCAGTGTTATCAGTGACACATTTGTTTTGACCACTAATTCAGATATGTTGTCATGCAATGATAATTATGGTAAACACCATATTATAGATACCTACTTTTGACAAGGTCTGCACAGACTTTTTCATGAAGCTGGGTGTTGTTCAAAGTCAGCACTTTTTTTAAAAAAAGAGGCAAATGTGACCTTTTTAAAGGAATACCATTCTGGAATTATTTTTTTATCAGTAGCAGAGTTTTCTGCATTTTTGAACATGGACTCTCAATATACTCGGCAGATACATAATACAGGTAATTTGTCCTTTTAGCATAGAAGTCCTAAGAGTGGCACAAACACTGGTGAAAGCTCAGTATTTGCAACAGCTTTGCAGATGATGGAGGTCAAAAAGGAACCACAAAAATTTATACACCCTAGTTTCCTAAGAAAGCTGAATTGTATTACATTTTCCTGGAATTAAAAAACATCAGAAACTTTCATTTGTGTGTGTGTGTGTGTGTATGTGTATTCTAAAACCATGAGTTATCCTTGACTTTATAACCACTGTGATTTGTATCTTTTCTCTTCACTTGAGTCTATTGTGAATAAGGGACAAAGTACAGTAATAGGTGAAAAAATCATAAAACAGAACATTAAACTTACATCCTTTACCTTCCTACTGTGAAAAGAGAAAGTGCAATCTGAGTATCATCAAGAATTAGACTCAATTTGTCTTTTTTCTTGGTCTTGTTTGGAGATTGCATGTAATTTTCAGGTATCGATCAGTCTTCACATATCTCTGTAAGTTAGACAAATACAGCATTAGCATCTCATTTTAGCAGCTTAGGATGGAAAGCATGAAGATATTTGTTTAAAGATTTATTGATTTTTTTTTTTTTCCCTGTAGTGTACCAGATACTAGACCAGAAATAAAATTGAAAGTTTTGATTCAGTTTGTATGAGGTCTTATACTGTTTTGTAGTATTTCAGTGTTTTTTCTTGAGAGGGAGATGGAGTTTGATTTTTTATTGTTGTTGTTTGTTTGTTTACTTTTGCAAATATAAGTGCAAAAACAGGACATGTCTGAAATATTATGCAAAGTTGTATGTTTATGTTGGAAAATGTTTGTACTTTGTTAGAGACTAGCAGTAATTTGTCTTTGAGCAGTCTGGTCTTGCCTGAGCCTCCACTGAATGGAACTTTGTAGACATGAAAATTAGGTGCACTTCTGTCATTTTTTCACCTCTGTTTGGACACCGTCTGAGGCGTATTTCAAACTGCAATCCTATGCCCAGTCCATTAGCCAGCTTGTGTTAGCTGTGTAGAGACTGTTAGAGAGAAGGGGACAAACAAATGGTGGACAAACAAATGCAGACAAAGCTGCTTTGTTACTTCTTAGTTACGCACTTAAGTACCTTCAATACATTTGTTTACAGAAAGTCACTCAATAGGTTAATGCATTTCCATAGCGTGTCAAAGAAACTGTAATCTTACTGATTATATTCAGGATATTTCAATGCAGTAGAGCCAACTGGATAAAGAAGGAATATACTAGAACTGGAGAAGGATGAAGAGAAGAAAATGCTTGACTTCTGTGTTGCAGCTGAAAAGTGTCCTTCATTCAGTGTGAAAATATTTCTGAAATATTATCCTTGAGGTTTTTGTTTTAATTTGGATTTCAGTTTAGGATTTTCCTTGTCCTGGGCTTCCTCTGCTTCAGTATGTTTTTTGCTTAAAGAGCTTCAAGTGCTCAGAATTCCTGAGCTTACATTTAATCCTTTTTTTCTCCATTTGTTTTGCAATGCGCAGTTTCTGGCAAAAACTGTTACTGGCTTTTACTAGCTTTTGTACAGTAACTCAGGTTTTAAAACTCATCTGTTGCCATTTGTAATAAACAGCCAAGCCTTGTAATCAAGGTAGGTTTAGTTTTATTTGCGAGGACAAAGTCAATAAAGCAAAAGCACAGCGCTGGGTGCTTGACCCAAGTCAGAGGCACACTGGGAAATATATGTTATACCTTTAAATACATTTAGGATTTCATTAGTCATATACATATTCATTTTAAGGTTGGGCTATTATAATTAGTTTTTAAAAGGTGCAGGGTTATCCTAATTACTTTGGGGGAACTTGTTAAGGTAGAATCCTATCTTTTCGTGCATGTGCACTACTGCCCAGTGGTCGTGGGAAAGGTCCTTGTCAGGAAGGCCCACAGTCTTCTTCAGAGTGACCTCTTCACCCCTGATGAAGGGGTTATCTGACCTCCAGACTGCTGGTTTGGTTCTCCCCAGATGGTAGGTGCAGTGGTGTTCATATCTCCACAGTTCCTCAACTTCTCCCCTTTGTTACCCCCATATCTCCACAGTTTCTCAACTTCTCCCCCTTTGTTCCCCCAGGACTGGTCATTTCAGGCCTCTTCATCAAATTCCCCATATGTCAGCAAAAAAAGAATTATTATGGGAAAAGCCAACAGCACTCTCCCCCCATCTCTCACACCTTTGCAATCTTTCTTAGTCTTCAGATTATACTCTTTAATTTTCTTTGGTCTATCTGTTCTTTGGTTCTCTGTATGAAAGATATGTCCATCCTTTTCTTTTTATACTCATTCCTTATGTTTCTATGACACAGAATTACAAATTGCTGCCTTCTAGTTATCCCCATGCCTCAGTTTGCTGATGTTATAAGTGGAAGGGTTGGCTCATTCAAATTAACATCTCTTTCATATTGGAATGAAGGTGTTTTAATATTTCCAAGTGCTTCTATTCATTTTCCCTTCTGGGTTCTTTTTCCTCATGCCATTTTTTAGAGGATCAGGATCTCAGATTGGTTTCCTGTAAAATTCATGCTATGGTCCAATAAAACACATGCTTGTAGCTTGCTTAGAGGTACATGGACATGCTTATAACTAAGCATGTATTTGGTAAGCTTGCTGCATTTGGAAGTTCAGGATTGTTGTTTTGGTTAGTTTCCAAAGTGATCTAAGTGTTTCATGTTTAATAGTCCAGAACTGAAATTACCATTGTTTTTTGTAGACAGCAAATTAACTGTAACTTGGTTTACTATAAAACTTGAAAGGTACAACCATTAAATAATAGTAATAAGTGAGATGAGTAACGTTCTAGATTATGTTTTTATGGAAAAGGGGACCAGGATATTGTAAATCGCAGTATGTACCCTGTTAACTTACTGAATGCTGTGTATTTTTTAACTACGGCTCTTTTTCTTCAGATCTTATTCCTAATGGTAAATTATAAGTGTCTTCTGTTTAAGAAATTTTTCAGTTAGATTATTCTGAGGTTTTAAATAGTTAATTATATGTAAGTCAGACTTAGAATGGTATTTTTCTTTGAATCTGAATCAATGTCATCTTGTTTTTTGAATGTTTTGGACAAAAGCCACATTTACCTCTTGTAAGAGAGCTTTGACAGTCTGTAGGACAGTGCTTGGTATTATCATGCAATTATATTTGGCTACCATTCTTTTCCTTCCTTCTGCTTGTTAGATTTCTGCTAAAGCTGAATGGGCATCCTTGGCATTGTGAGAACTGTGTGGGTTTAAGTAGTCATTAGTCAGAACAGCACGTGTCCTAACAGAAACCTGGAGTCCCGAGGCAGCTAACGCTGAACTTTGCAATCTGCAGTATCAGCTTCAGAGAAGAGTTCCCTCGGTGTCAGTATGTTCATTTCTTTCCTTTAGACTCCCATTTGTTTGAGTAACTTACAGCTTTGATCACAATTATTAAATAAAGGCTGTGGTTTAAAATTATCCCTTAAAAAGGCTCAACACCTATGAGAGGCCTACTTCATAGGAAAAACCCTGTTACTGCACCTAGTGTTTTTGCTGCCATTAAATATTGCATTACAGCAAGTATAGGAAACAAACATAGAAATTTGTGATGCTGATATTAAAAGCAAAATTCACATTCATACAGTGTTTTTATAATGTTTTTATATTTAATATGTATTTTTGAATCTTTTACTCTTGGAATAATAATAATTGGATTGCCAATATTATAATTTGTTGGAGCATTTAACTGGGATTAAGTTCACAACGTGTGCAGTAGACATTAATCAGTTCATGATCAGTTATAAGGCAGAGCATAAAAGAATCCATTACAAAATACCCCTAAAAAATAAAATGGTCTTCCAGCTTTACACTAGAAGACACAATGTGTAAATTCAAGCAAAAGGGACAAATTCTGTGTTTTAAGACCTGGAGATTTCACTTTGGAGATAAAGTATAACCAGAGTGGAAAACCAAATACTTTATATTTGTCCCAGTAATTCCTGGCCTAGAGCCAATAGGCAAGTGTTTTAGATATGACAAGCACAATGACTATATTGACAAATCACAACAGGTCTCACTGAGAAAGGTTGTCATTAATACCTTCGTAGTTTTATTTCTATAGTACTAAACACATTGTTTTGGCTTTATGTCAGGGACTGGTTTGTACACAGCTGTGACAAGTTAGAGGTTTGCTTGGAATAATCTGTGTTACTGCTGTTCCTGCTAGAAAGTTACTAATGTGCTCCTGAGAGGTCATCCTGTTGAGGGGTCATACCGAGGCACAGTTCAACTCGTGACCTCTCAAACTCCTTTTAAATGGCAGGTGGGCTGCTCACTCCTCCTCATCTGACTCATTGCCTTTGAAGAAACAAGTGTCCCAGTACTGTCATCTTTATCTTTGGTTTTAGTAACAGCCAAACTGTAATCTATAAAGAATATTAGTTTATTCTTGTGAAGCAAAAGTTTAAGTTCTTGAATTATAAAGATCCAAAGAGAAACATATGGTGAGAACATGAACATAACTCTTATTTCTCAGTTTCTTTTACAGCCTCAGAATACATTTTGACTGGAATAGTTCAAGGCAGAAACTCACCAAGCAGCAGCTCTACTTCTGGTTCCTGTCCTTCAGAGGGAAAACTAAATTAGTCTAGTGCCAGATTTGGGCTGGCAGATTTTACTGCCCTCCACCTCCCATACCCTCTTGAGCAGCTGCTTGTGACGCTACAATGTTTCTCCCCTAGTTCCAATTTGACTTTTTAAAAAAAAATTTAGCTTCCTGATTCTTTCATCCAGTTGCTTTGCTGTACTTCATCCTTTACACCACATTGCTAGAGAGAGTTTGTTATTTGGCCCAAGGCTGATACAGGGCAAATCAACAGCCCTGGAACTACTGTACTCTGTGGATAATAGTACTGCAGGACAATTCAGGATAACAGGGACCTCAAGAGGTCTCTAATCCAACCTTCTGCCCAGAGCAGGCTCAGCTGTGGGTCACACCACTTTGTTCAGGTCTCAATGCTGAAAACCCCCTGCCAGCGTAGGACAGGGCTGCCCTTTGCTCCTGCCTCAATTGCATGAATGCCCCACTGGCCACTGCTTACCACCAGCTGGACAGCAGCCCTACCCTCAAACATATGGACTTGTCTGCTGCCCCAGTTTTCTGTCACCTGAACACCTGACAGGGTGCACTTGGTCACCTCCTTAGCTCACAGATGGAGGTGTTAAACAGGATGGGCCCCAGGACAGACCCTATGGGACACCATGAGGCACCAGTCTCTGGGCAGATATGACCCAGTG
This sequence comes from Antrostomus carolinensis, assembly GCF_000700745.2. Taxonomy (NCBI): domain Eukaryota; kingdom Metazoa; phylum Chordata; class Aves; order Caprimulgiformes; family Caprimulgidae; genus Antrostomus; species Antrostomus carolinensis. The sequence continues at coordinate 10,390 of NW_010289705.1, forward strand.
ACCACTGCCTCAGAGCCCAACTGTACAACCAGGCATTTACCCACTGGTACCCACCCAGACCCTTACTTCCAGCTTGGCTACAAAGACATTGTGGAAGAAGAATGTAAAGCCTTGCTAAATAATAGAGGAATTTGTCCACCAATCCTGTCATTTTATCACAGGAGGTAAACAGCTGATTTGGGCATGATTCACCCTTAGTCAAACCACCCCGACACTCCCCCATCACCTTCTCCCTTGTGTTTAGGAATGTGCTCCAAGAGGACCTTCTTCATGATTTTCACAAGGACCAAGGTCCTGTAGTTACTAGGATGATCCTTTTGGCTTTTATTGAAGATAGATGCATCATTTGCTTTCTCTGTATTGTCACAGATCTTCCCCGATCCCCAAGACCTTTCCCATTGGAGATTGGCCTTGCAAGCACTTCAGCCAGCTTTCTCAGCACAGCTGGATGCAGCCCATGATCTTGTTGAGTCTTCCTCTGGTCCTTCTTGTTCTTGAATCCACTTGTTGAGAGTAACGCCTGACTCGTCTTCCTCTGGTCCTTCTTGTTCTTGAATCCCATGCTTAAGCACCTTGTTAATGATTATTGAGACAAAAAGCATTCCCTGTTTAACCAGGCTCATCTGCCTCCAAAGAGGAGCCCCATGTGTCTGAGCTGCAAGATCACACTGAGGACAACCTCCTCCTCTTCCCAGTCCACCTGCACTGAAAGGTTTTCACCTGTTCACTGCTTACCCCAGTTGTATGAGCTGTCCCACCACATCCTAGTCACTGTGCTTTTGTTTCCTCATCCCTGTGCAGTTGTGTGCCTACCCTGCAGTGGGAGCCCTTCCACCCTGCAGTACAGTTCCTGAAGTCTCTTTCACTTGGGTTGCCCAGCACCCCTTCCTTTCTACCCCATCCGTCATCTCTTTACTAGGCAGTGGGTTGTCATCTCTCTTCCCCATTGTTTCTGTTTAAAAGCTTCTCTCAGTGTGATTTGATCTTTCCAGAGATGTCATGTGTTCCACATTATTAACACCAATGAGATTTTTTTGGTTTTATATAGTTTCCTTCATCCTACCAGGAGACTGCTGGAGATGTTGTTCCCCACTTGCAGTCTTGATTATGGCTTCTGAAGTCACGATGCCACCCTGTGTACAGCAGCATTAGTTAGATTTTAGAGGACATGTTAACTCAGTAGAGGATGAAGGACTATGAGTAGTTGTTTATAGCTGATAAAGCCTGACAGTTATTTCTTTATAATGTTCCGATTCTGTCATATTTTTGTGATTATAATCATAAAGCTCTAAACCTATTATTGCTCTGTCAATTTCTAATAGGTTCTGTATTTATAATCTCCTGTCTGGAAGTTTGTTTTTGTAGTTAAAACTGTATTGGTTTTGTTTTTGTTTTTTTTCCCCCTTGCTGAAATAGAATATTTAAATATTTATAATATATATTTATTTATGTCACACTTTATTAAGAAGTGACATGAACGAGTTTAAGATCATACACATAGTCCTAAGGGTTTTATACTTTAAACTGTGTTAATTGTCATAACATTCTCATTTTTCTCATATGTGTGTATATATATATATATATCAATATATATATATATATATCAATGCACAGATCTGCCTATATAGAAAACCTCATGAACAGAGTTAATTTACAACCAAGCTGGAGACTGAAGTGTTATTATTAAACCTTTAATCCTGAAGATATAGACAAGTATGAATTTTAGCATTTTAATTTTGAAATTATATTTACAGAAGTCTGATGCGAAGTATTCCACTAAAAAATTATAACCTTTTTGGATGTCAAACAATTTGTTAGCTAAATCCCCTGCCTTTCTCAAAGAATGTCAGTAGAAAGCAATCTAGTGGCCTTGCTGTCCCTACAAAATTGTCAGGTTCTGCATGCTTTTGTTTTTGATAAGCCATTTTGGAAAACCGTGAATATTTCGGACTTCAGTCAGTTGGCTATTCTCATTAAATAATTAGATAAAAGCTATATCAAAATGGCTATATCAAAACCTATGCAGCTTCAGTGGGTTTTGGCACTCACAGTTTGTGAAACATCTTCTGTTTTGAGTTATTTTATAGACAGTCCCAAACTTTTAATTTTCTTTGTGACTTTGATGTTACAGTTGCAGTAAAGGGTTGTGAGGAAAGATTTCTAGTTTCCATTCTAGATTTTGCCTGTAATTTCTTCAGTTAAGTCAGGAAAGGAAAGTCTCTTAGTGCTGTATCACTGACAGTGCAGATTATACTCAAAATGCTTCCAGCTGAAGAAGTCACAGTGAGTGATAGTTTTTCATCAAAGAACACACTTTTGTGAGTCCATGCATTTGAGCTCAGCCTCCACACCATCTCACTGACTTGCAGGAACTTTCACCTATGTTCATGCACGCTCACAGTTACAGACAAGACCTGTTTATAAGTCATTTGTGATCTGAAAAAGTTTTAATAATCATAATACGAAGTAAGAGGGACAATATGTTCCTGTCTATAAGAAGAGGACAAAGACTCAATGTTGGAAGAGCAAGATGAAGATGTCTTATGTTTGTGCAAGGTTGTGGATTCTTTCACTCTTATAAGCAGAATAAGGTCTACAGAGTAGTTCAAATATAGTTCTGTTACCAACTGAAAGTATAGCTAGAATTATTTCCAGTTCTAATAGTGTGCTGTTTGTTGTCAATTGTTGCATGAATGCAGTAGCTTATTTCAGGCAATAAATTGCTCCCACACTCTTTGCTATAAGTATTCCTCCAGGTATCCAGTACTTGAACATGGTTTTATGGCCCCATAAGGCAATATGATATATTTCTGTTACTTGGCTGGATGAATACAGCAGCTCCTTGAATTATGCTTCCCATGTGAATTATGAATTGAGAACTTCCCTTCTGCTGTATTTGCTAAAAAGGGCAGTCATTCCTGTTGGTATTCATTCCTGTGTGCCAGCAGAAATCAGCAGAAAGTGAATACAAATAGTATGAAAACAATGGGACTTTTAAAGATAATAATAATTTTAATAACTGAGTATTTTTAGTCTTTTCTCCCTGTGTCTCCCTGTGGAATGAGAGATTTCTTTATTTAATCTCAGAAGAATGGTGAGGATTCATTTGTGTAATGTCTGCTCGTGCTGTAACAGCTAATGCTAACAGTTGTCATTGTGTTAGATGAATTAGCCAAGTTCTTCCTTTCTACAAGCTGTTGTATATTGTGGCACAGTCTTCTTCTTCTATGCCTTCCCTTTTATCCTTCTGCCCTCAGTATATCTAGGTGCTCTAGAGTATGTACATGAAAAATTGTGCCCATGGTAAGTGTATAGCAGTTCCATGAAATGAGGTAAGGCAGTTTAATAACCCAGAGCTGCAGAAGTGGGCAATCCCTTTCCCAAGCTACACAACTCCTACCTTTCAAAATCTACCTGCTCTGGGTGCTTACCTTCTGCATCTTCCTATTGCCAGCTTTTTTCTGTGTCTGCTTCTTGTCAAACTGCTCAATAAGCTGACAAAATTTCCTAATATACTAAAAAACTAAACCAGCTGGACTTCTCAGCTGAGTTTATTCACCAAAGTTTTTAACAGGGCTCTGCAGCTGGAGGAACGCTGGTGGCAGGGGTGCACAGCCAAGAGCAATGGGGAGCAGGAAAGGAAGAAAAGGAAGGAAGTGGAAACTGAACTTTCTGCATGCAAGTAGCCACTAGCTGGTAACCAGCTGCTGATCAGCTCTGAGGGTTGGCTTGGGGACAACCTGCTGCACCAAGGCCATACCTCTTCCAGCAGAGTGGTCATTACGAAGTGAGTTTACATGGCAACAGGCAAATTGCTATCTAAATTTGTCATGCTGGGACCCAGTACCTGGGTTTTGTCCTAGTAATATGTCAGTCAGCCAGGCATAGCACAATGTCCTCTTAACAGCTGTGTGTTCTGTACATCAAATATCAGACAAAATTTCCAATGTTCCTCTGGGCTTTGCTCATTTCATCCTGGGATGAGCTGAGGTTATATATCCTCCTGCAAAGTAATCACACAGTGAGGACTGAAACAAAAGAATTAGGTTATGTTATGATTTATATCTCCATCAGCCCAATCCTGGTGTATTAGTCAAAGACAGTGGTCACAAATCGCACATTTTGCAGATGGTATAATAATTATCTAGGGGTGACAGCATGGTGCCTTTGCTTTCCTTGTAGATAATTCTTTCTGAGGGGAGAACTGAAATCTGAGTGGTCTCACTTCCTCTGTTTTGTTGGTGGTTCTTATGTGCATTGTTCCTCCTTTCTTTCGTCTGTGTTGTTTTGAAAAGTGAGGAGACACCATGGCTCTGCCTTGTGTACCATAGGGAATATAAAGGAACACTGTATTTTCTTTTTTTGATAAACATCTTTTCTTACTCAAAAACCCCACCTTTCTTCTCAATATTTATAGTCCATGGTAAATGCATAAAGCACTTCACAAAACACATATGGCAAAATCTCTGCAATTCAAAGAACACTATTCTATCTCCAGTGAGTTACAAAAATGAAATGAAGGTGTTGTTAGGAGCCTAAGGCCCTAATCCTACAGCACTAAGGTTAGTGTGAACTTTGTCATTAATTTAAATGGGGCAAAAATTAGCTCTAAAGACTTCTTAGGATAAAACTGAGAGGAGAAGTAAAGTAAGTTTTGCTTCTTGTGGTTGTCTTAGGAGCTGTGTAAAAGTTTTGCTTGAGAGCTAAAATAAATTATGGATGTTAGAATTTTGGCAGACTAGCCTGGACATCACAAATCATATTGCAGATGTGAGCTTTATCAGAAGTAGTCTGTATAACTTCAGGTGAATTAAAGTATGCAGCCAGATCTTTAAAATTAACTTGATACCCTGTTTCTGC
>NW_010289706.1:0-5600 GCF_000700745.2 Antrostomus carolinensis
CCCCGCGGATCCGGCACCGCCGCGTTCTTCTTCGGGGCCACCTCCCGGAGACCGGGACCCTCCGGCTGCGCTAACTAACGGTACCAGCAGCTGTGATTATTCTCTCAAACACGCTGTGACTTTGGGGAGCGTTTGTGAGCGTGACAAGAGAGGAGGATAAACCTTCAAAATAACGGAATTAATAGATGCAGCCCAGAGTCACCAGCCAGGGCTTCCGAGCCAGACTTCCGAAGGCCTGGATTCTGCAACGCTGGCTTCTGGGTAGCTGCAGTGTCATTTCATCTTCTCTAAATCCAAACCCCAGCTGCTCGGCTTCATTGAAACTGCCCACCGGCCGCTCAGCGGGACAGCTGGCAAAGGCAGGAACGCCATCCACACGCTCTCCGCTTCTCTCCCCAGATAACCTCAACCTGGGCCACCACGGGCCAGGCAATTCATAGCTAGTGCTGCTTCACCCTCTTTAACTTCAGAGAAGGTGTAATGTTGGTGAGATCACCAGTATCTGGGCAGACCTCTTGGGGAAGAGGCTGACAAACAGGACACCAGCGCTTTAAAGAGGCAAAGGCTCCTTGTCCTGCCCACTAGAACAGCGAGGGGCCGCGGCAGGACAGGAGCCACTGGCAGGGTGGGTCCCCCCAACAGAGGTTTAAGAGCCTCCCAGCTTGGGAAGGTGTAGGATTATGATGGGGAGAGGTTGCTTCTTGGAAGCACTTCATGCCCTGGTTTGCAGGAGGGGTTTTCTTGTGCTGATGGATGGAATTGCCTCCATCCTTTGTTTCCGATGGGAAAATGAAACGTGGTAGTGACGCAGACCCAGGCTCAGACTCCCAGTATCCCGGGAACACCAAAAGTGCTGCCTAAACTCACTTGCCACATCTAGACACACTACAAATTCCATGCAGTGAGGGCACTGGTAGAGATGGAAACAATGAGGATTTGATGTGCTGACTCCAGCTCAAGCTGGTTCACAGAGACAATTCTTTTTTTAATGAGGTAGAGAAACACTAATGTTTTCCCAACTCACCTTGGAAATCAGCAAAATTCACACTCAAATCCAGAAAATTGGACTTGAAAAAGCATCACACTGACCTGATGTGTCCAACACAGATGGATATGCACAGTAACTTAATGCTTCAATTAAACACTATCAAACACTTCAGCATTCATTCCCTCTCTAGCTCCTGTACCATGTGCAGACTACGACTGTTCTTTGTACACCCTTCAGGACGTGGTCTGGTTCTGCATCCTGCATTTCAACTGCAGGCAGTTGAAGCCAGGTTTGCATGGGCTGTTACCGTTGAAATCACAGTTACTGACCTGTCATACAGAAATTTCCCATTTACAACCTCCAAGTATGTTTCAGCAGTGGTAAGTGGATAATCTCTAGTGTCTACATGGGAAACAGAGCAAAATACAATAAACAGCTTGTCCATTTCTGGCAGAGAGGGCAGCAGATAGTAAACACTCTTCGTTGTGTAGAATTTGGCTTTCCCAACTCTTGGAACACAAATTCTGTTGTCTGTTACATCCATACTTTCTCTCCCAGAGGACCTGGGTTAGCATCTGTCTTAACGGATAAAATTTAACTCAAGCTATGGGCTCACAGAGTCCAGATTTCAGGTCCCTTTTCTAACAGGATACCCAGAGTCTTTGAGGCAACACTGCAATTGCCAGGCATCCTTTTGTAATATTGGATTTGTCTGCATTATACAATCTGATCCTCTGTGCGGTAAGAAAAGCTCAGGGACACAACTGTGCATTGCCACGGCTATCAGCCGCTTTTCCAAACGCCTGGCACCCAGCAGCTGGCTGCTCTACACTCACAAACACATCACATGGATGCGGCGGCCCCAGCGCTGGATGCTCCAGCCTGTTGTGCTGGAATTGGTCGTGTGTACAGAGCATCACCCCATCGCAGGCAAAGCAACCCAGCGCTGTGGTCTTACAGTCAGAGCAGACCTCTAGATGTCAAGGAATTACTGTCAAACATTGCTTGGGTTGGTTAATGAACGGTAAAGCCTTGCCTGATCTGTCCCTGTTTTTAAAGAACAGTCCTGCACTGCTGAGATGGACATTTTGTTTTAATTTTGTCATGGCTGTTTTTCTTTGTTATTTTGAATGCTTTTGTCTGTGCCCTGCTTGTTGTGGTGATCTCTGCAGTCCATACGTGGGTAGGTCGGTTGGTAGCAAGCCAACTTAGAAACAGTCTTAAAAGTAAAGGGGCAAAATCATGGAATTAACCAAGATACGTGGCAGGAAGAAGTGTTGATTGACACCTGCAGACTGCTAGATTAACCTTGTCACCTCACAACCAAAGCCCATTTCTCAGGGCACAAAAGCATATGAATTTACTAGGGGTCTCCTTTTACTACCACCTTAAAAATGCTGTAAGTTTATTTTCCAAGCTGCACATAGGAGAAAGAAACATTCAGGACCTGCATAAAACTATGTATTACAAAGACCTTATGCCAACAATTTTCAAAATCAATGCTGCTCTAAAAGGGAGGGAAGCAAATCAGTGGAGTCATCTTCTCCATGATACTCTGTTGAGAATGGCAGGAAATATGGCATCTCTACGTACATTATCCTTCCCATTTTCTGCAGCGAGCACTGGTACACTGTGGGCTCTTTGAAACACTGTCTCACCCGCAGCACCAAGCACCACTAAAGCACACAGACGTGGGCTTGAACGTGGAGCTCAAGCCATAGCCTCCAGAGCAGCTCTTAATGTGTCAGCATAGGTTCTCAGAGCAAGTGTGAATCAGCCTGAGGTTGCAGTGAAAGCACTGTAAACCATACAGGACCCTGTGAAATTCAGCACAATACCTGGAATACTGACAAGGTTGCAGCAAAACAGGCAGCACCACTGCCGTTCTCCCACGTCTTTCAGTGGAGAAGCCATGTAGGAGGAGGCTGTCTCTGTTGTTCTTATGGCTGATTTATTTGCAAATGCAGGTGAGTGCTGGAGAAGTGGTGAATTTAACTCTCCCTGACTGATCATTTCACAGGAAAAATGTCAGCCTTTGCAGTCAGTAACTGCTGCAGGGACATGTTTCTTTCCTTACTCCTGCAGGTAAACCAAGTTCAGCCTTCCTGTGCCTGTGCCTTCATGTAGTACCGTGGTGAGAAGGGGGAGTCATCCACACTGTCCTCCCAAAGCACACCCCCTTTGTGCAGACCAAGTGACTCTGAGGGGAATTAGCAAGGCTACAAGTACCTGGCTTGGTACATGGAAGGTAGTTCAGCAGAAGAAATATATCAGTTTAAACCTGAAGCACTTTCAGGGAATTAGCCCAGATCCACACTTGTATAATTGCTAGCGCGGTTTTGCCGCTAAACACACACCCGTAACTAGAGCAAATGTGTACCTACAGTCTTGACAAATCAGTTGCTGAGAGAGAGGTTAGAGAATGTTGTTGACATACCATTAAAGGGAGACAAGTAAGGGGAAGAGGTAATTAAGAGTGAGCAAATGGTAATAGCTAATACACATCTTGGTTTCAGAGCTTTATTCTTATTCAGGGTTCTGAGCAGCTCAGCTAATGATGGACAGGGTTGCTTGGTGCCAGATGTGAGTTTTTCAGAAAGAGGAGAGAAGAATGCACTTAAATTGATAAAAACATAATAAGTAACTGTTGCACTTACCACAAGTCACTGAAAGCCACATTGTGTTCAAGAGCCCGAGGAGAAAGGAAACAGCAGCATGGATATTTGTGGAGCTTCTGAGCTGGTGCGAGTGAGAACCTGGAAATAAGAACAAAGAGGTGTCCTAAGAATATCACCATGGATGGGAAACAGAAACAGCACAGGGACAAGATAAAAAATATTCCAAAATCCTCTCTCATCTGTCTCCAAGGGACACTACCTGCATGTTTCAGGGCCTTACACTACAGAGCCCATAGAGTATACATTCAAAGAAGCACAGAGGTTCTTTGCCCAAAGTGGTGTCATGCCAAGGCAAAGGCCTGTTCTGAGTCCACAGCCAGAACTGATTGCTCCAACACTGTCATTTCCTACTATGTCGGCTAGCGTAGTTGGGATTTGTCTGTTGACTTTTTTTTTTTTAATTTCTTCTTTCAGTACAGTTATGCAAAGCCCTGTCCCTGACTGTAAAATTTTACAGCTCTGTAAAATTGGGTATAGTCCCGTAATCACCTTGGAGGCAGCTGGGACAGCTGAAGATACTATTTCCCTCCAACTTTTACCTGTACCTGTGCTCAAAGTATAGATCTGGTGTGGCAAAAAAAATATAAAAAAATAAAAAAAGGAAGCATTCAGTCAGTCAGGTTAGCTCAAGTCCAAGTCACCTGCCATTGAATCATTTATCTTTGGGATCCAAACAATATTTCTGAGTGATGTGAGGGTGAAACAGCTGAGGTCAGCATCATAACAAGTCACAGAGCATTGCACTCCGTTACCTAATGTAGTCATGCCTCACTATTGCTTTAATTTAAAACACAGTTACTTCCCAACAGTAATCAGCACTTGTTTCAGAGTTCAGTACAAGAGATACTCAACCTTGACCCGTATCTAACATGGAGATGGTTTTTTTCCTGTTTAGTTGGACAATGATTTAGGATTGCTGTCTTAAGTGCTTCTCCTGTGCTCAGCACAGCAACTAATATTGTTCCCCCAGCACTTTACAGCTGTTAACATATATACTCCGTGGAGGAATAGATACTTGTGGTATATATACCTGTGGTATTCTCATCCTGTAGGTGAGCACCCAAGAAACAAAGAGGCTGAGTGACATGCCCAAGGATATGCCAGAAATCTGTGACAGAGAAGCCAACTCCATTTTCCTAAAAACTGAGCCCTAAAACCTGTCAGTTCCTCAGTCTTGCTCTGTGATTTGGGCCTGTAAGCGCTTCTACAAAATAAATAGATTTTTCTTATTACTAAATTCAGAAGATGACCTAAAGGTGATTTGATTAGATCATATAAGTACCTTTATCATGCGAACACAGTGGGGTTTAAAGGGCTTCTTAATCTAGTGGAAAAAGACATATTACAAGAACCAATGGCTGGAATTTAAAGCCAGAAAATTCAAATTAGAAACAAGGTACAGAATGGAGGGCTTTCTAAGTGTAAGGATGATTAAATACTGGAAGGACTATTCAGGATTTATTTGCCTTTTGAATTCCTCACATCAAGAGCAGATGTCTCTCCGGAAGATCTAATTTTTGTCAAACAGAAGTTACTGGGCTCAATACGAGGGTAACTGGATAAAATGTCTGGTCCTTGCTAAGCAGGAGGTCAGATTAGATAATCTAATCGTCCTTTACAATCTTAAATTCGATGAATCTATGAATAGTAATGACCATCATTGTATGTTACAGTTTGTAAAATAGCAAAGAGTGAGCTGTAACATAGCTGGGAGACAGAATAAAGTACGTTATTTAAAAAAATTAATAAATAAATAAAAGGCACTGCTCTGGAACTGAACACGTGAGTGGTAATTATTTAAACTTCATCCATGTGTTTCAGAATTTTTCCCCCAAACACTATTTTAATTAGGTTTCAACTATAGGGCAAAAAATAATAATAATCCATCAATCACCCAGGTAGTACTGCATACAGAACAGCTTTGCTGACATTCC
>NW_010289706.1:5635-26392 GCF_000700745.2 Antrostomus carolinensis
AAATATTCCGATTTGCAGGAATTATACAGAGGAAATCTGTAAGGAGGGCTCTTCTATAAAAGGTTTTATAGGCTGAGCCTGGGATTCCTCTATTATATTTGAGTAGCTATAAAAACTTTTGTACTAGATCATAACATTCAGTAGTTGTGAATGCAACAGATTTTACAGAAAATCTGTTTTAGAAATGTCTCGGGGAGTTCTCCAAATAAAGACACTGGCGCTGCTTGTGCTGCTTTGCCTATAAAGCAAAATTCTTACTGTCATACTACAGCCTTGATCTTAAACTTCTACATCCCTTTAAAGACCCACCCAGCAACCAGGGCTTGCATGTCCTCCCTTGGGGCTGCAGGTGTGGTACTTGTTTGTCAGACAGGACTCAGAATGAAATCCATGGAAAGGGATTTGTTAGGCCTTCTGTTTCCATATTTGCCTAACGTTCATCTCCAGTTCATCGTGCTTGAGCATCTCAGTGTCTTTAACAGATTTATCTTCGCACCACTTCTGAGACAACAAGAAGTGTAATTCCCACATTACAGTTAGGGAACTGAGATATGGGGCGCACAAAGTGATTTTCCTAACATCAAACTAGACGTTTGTAGCACAGCAGGGGGGCTGAACGGGAAGATCTTTAGATTCTGAAGAGGTGTGCCTCATATTCTAGATTGTCTTCCCTCTTCTGTATTTGTCTGGAATGCAAATGATAGAAAGCAAAGCAACACAAAAAATCAAGTTACACAAGCAAATTTTCCCTAATGCTGCTTTTTGCTAGGGGTGAAGGGAAGAGGGATATTGCACTTTTGTAAGCTTCTGAAAATCTCTACCAACATCTTCCTTAAGAATTTCAGCCACGGATTTAATATGTGAATGTTGGAAGGAAACACACACACAGACACACATGCACATAGAAGTCCTTCTCTTGGAACAAGAGCTAAAACTATAAAAGCAAGAAAAAGTAGAAAGCAGGCCTGCAGCAGTCTGGGTTGATATTCTGTCTTTAAAGTAAGCTTCTGAAAATCTCTACCAACATCTTCCTTAAGAATTTCAGCCACGGATTTAATATGTGAATGTTGGAAGGAAACACACACACAGACACACATGCACATAGAAGTCCTTCTCTTGGAACAAGAGCTAAAACTATAAAAGCAAGAAAAAGTAGAAAGCAGGCCTGCAGCAGTCTGGGTTGATATTCTGTCTTTAAATCATTCTGGCACTTGTTTCTTTCCCCTCGAGGTGGAAGTGGTAAGCATCAAGGCAGAACTGCAGTAGCCTTAAATCAGAACATGCCTCTGTTTCTGGGTTTACAAAGCAGACTCTCTGCGTTCCCAAACAGAGGTTTGGTGGTTCTCTACAGTGCTGCAAAGACAGTTTCTGCACAGCTGTTCCCTGTGTGCAAGCCAGCTTGCTTGCTTTCTCACCATGCATATTTTAGTACCGTTGACATATTCTGATGTGACCATTGATTTCTTTTCTGGCCACATACAAGTGGCTCCTAAACACCCAGTATTTGAAAGATCTGAATCTATCATGCTACTTATTCCAGAGAAGTGAAAACTGCATAATCCTCCTGATTTTATGATATCACCTAAATTTTGTGAATTCTTTGCTATTTTAAGAGACTTTTTTCTTCCTGTTTTTTCCTCTGAATCTGTATCCTATCCCTCTGCATCCTCCCTCCCATTACTTATCGTTCCTTCCCTTTTCTTACCTTGCCCTATTCAGCTCTTTATTCTGGAGATGAGGTGACAGTGCTGTCTTCCCTCAAATCCTCTGAATCTTCCCCTCAGTCTCCCTGGCTCTACCAAGCCAAGTTCTCTCTCTCCTTTTTTCTCTCTCTCCTCCCCAGAGTTACATCTCTCCACTTCTCTCTGTTCCTACATCTGAAATAATCCTTTAAAGCAAGAGTCTCTGTCTTCTTGTGTCATTTTGATCTTCTCAGTGCTACTGATCAGGCTATTCCAAAATGACAGAAAAATATCTCTGGCCTGTTCAACCCAGTTAGCATTACAGCAAAAGCAGGGAGCTACAGCAAACATTGAAATTCAAAAAGAGAAGGGTATGTTCAAGGGACACCCCACTTCCAAGCTAAAGGATGGTGAATCACAGTGTATGCAGCTCACTGAGCAGCGACAACATATTGTCATGATATTGCATGTTAGTATTCCATGGCAAACACTGAAAACTGCTCAGATCACCTCTGAAGCACCCCTTATAAAGTGGACTAAACAAGGAACCCACAAAGAGGTGCTTCCCAGAGGGTGTGTCCTCCCAGGGAGTAACCAGACACTATTACAGCTGGATGAGATGCACTGCACATGTCTCTAGTGCAATTGCATGCATCTCCCAAGGTTAATTCTTCTATGAACTGTGAGTGGCTGTGGCATTTTTGCAGAAGACAGACATCTGCCACAGCTCCCTGAATTATGGCCAAGGTAGCTCATGATTCATGCATGGCCATAGGCTTAATGTAACAAGTGCTTGGCAGGGCTCTAGTGTCAAGTGTAGCAAAAAGACCAGTGAGACCAGCAGTGGGTCAGGCCCCTCCGTGTCTGTGGGTGTAAGCAGAGCATAAAAGGGACGTGAAAAAATAAAGCCAAATACAGATTATCCAGATTATCAGCACACAATGGTGAATGTATTCCATGTTTAACAATACCAACCACTTCTCTTGCCCCCTAAACGCATTCCAGATCACCCTACTGCTGCCAGCAAAGCATGAAAGAGGTGACATGCACTGAAAAATGAGCACAGCCCAATCACACCTTCCCTCTCCAGTGCTCCGTGCCTTAACACGGCCTATGCATCAAACTGACGAGCGTGCCTGCATGCTGGACACAGGCAAAATTAAGTAATAGTGCTAGCGATGAAAATAAAGGCCATGACTGTGAAAAATCTGGAACCACAAATAAGCATTCAGGTGAGAAAATATTTACTACTTTCCTTTAAGCAGCTAATTATTTTATTTCTTGAAATCTCCCACCTTGCCAAAATGGCTCCTGTCACCTCCCCACAGAGGTGACCACTCGTTTTGTACAGTGCTGGAAGTTTGCCAGGTTCATAGTTTAGTGAAGGCTGCAGGGTTTCTGTTCTGGTGGCAATCTTTTTTTCAGAATCCAGACCCTCTTCCTGTGCCATGTGCCAAATCATTTCTGCAACAAGGCAGCAATATCCTGTCCTACCTGGAGTTCAGGAAAGCTGAGTGCAGTTTTCAGTAAGATTGACATATTTTTGCCTTCAAACCAGCCTGAGCTCCCTTTGGCTTGTAGTGCAATAGAGGGGAGAAAAGCAGGATTTGAAAAAAAGTAAGGATCTCAATTTTCATTCTGTTGTCAATCCTGCAAAGAAGGAACAGGAAGAGATACTCCAGATAGGTGCAAAATGGGATTAGGCTCTGGCAGTGTTGTTTTAAGAAGAAAGGATGCATCAGTTCTACCATGATACTTTCTCTACACAAGGCTATGAGAGATAATAGGTCTAATGGTTAAGCTAAGAGTATCAGGAGACCTTATTTCTAGCCCTAATTATGTCAGAAATTATCTGTGTTTCCTTAGGCAAATCCCTTGGTTACACAGAGCCACAATTTTCCAGTCAGTAAAATGTTTAGACGCCTCTAAAGCACGGAGATGCACAGATGAAAAACATTACTGTCATCACGTGGCATCATTCACTCATGAAGACTCATGCATGCGAAACTTCTGACCCAAGTTGATGGCCAAAGTTTGCAATGCTTTATTGCTCTCCCAATTGCCTCTTTATTAGTTCAACAATAGCTGTGAACACTCTATTTTACAAGCACCGTGACACTTTCTGTTGGTATTGGCTTACAGTTTCTCAGTTCTATCTAAGTTTGTAAGTATGTTTATCGCAAAATGAAAATCAATAAGGAGAAGGGTTTTTTTAAAAAAAATGGGAGTATTATATGCTCAGATAGAAGGGCAAGGAACCCTGTGCATCTGGATTGCTTTTAAAACTACCTGACAATAACGTCTCATCTTTGGCATAGAAATTGAGCTGTTCCGTAGGCACATTGTTTGGGCTTCACAGGGTGTGAATCTGTTTCCTCAATCAACCCTCGCTCCAGGTTTGTTTGCTGACTCTGGCTACCACCATACTGTTGCAAAGAAAAGAGGTATCCAGATAGCAACGTGATTCAAGGGCCTAGGAGACCGCAAGGGAGAAAAAGGGTATTTTCCGAATCAGTTCCCCATGAAATCACTGGAACTAGCGTTGTCCTGGGGGATAATAGAATGGATCATTAGGTGCCTTAAAAAGTTCACATCGGATTTTGAAGCCACCCTGCAAGATGAAAGATCAGTAGTTTAGGCAAATAAATAAAAGTCAGTGAATCCTCTTCAAGCTGTGAATGCAGGGGCAAAAGGGTTGTGAGAAGAAAGAGATTCCATTCTTCACAAATGATACGTTTTAAAACTCCCCCCCTTCCATCTCAAATTCTTCTTTCTCTTCCCTGGTGATTTAATCACATAAGATACTGTAAATCAAATTGCTTCCTTTTCTGCTTAAGTATGAGTTAGCTCTTAATTAGGCTATTGGGCAAAAATGAAATGCATTCTATTAATAGTTTGGGATATCCTTTGTGTTAATACTAAGGTTAAAACGTATCTTTTAAGCATTTCAGGAGTGTGATTCTGCTCTCACCTATTGCTGAATTCAGTGGAATTCATTCTGATTTACACACACATAAATGAAAGAGTAATCAGGCCCATGGTATTTAATTTTTCTATTTCAAGCTTCTGTTCAGATAAGAGAAGTGGATACATTGAATGTCATTTGGGCTCGATTATTTTCATTCTGTGTTTCCCATATGTACATCACAAGTTATAATCAAACATCCATATTCAGGTGAATCTCAAACCTGACAGGAGGATTCAATGTACATGTGGAGGTAAGTGGACATTCTCCTGACATACTGCTCCATCATGATAAACAACCATTGCTCCACGACATGATGAAGTAACATCATCATATCTGACAGCACCAAGTGATGTTATGACATTATATCCTGTGGTGATGGCATCTCCTCCCCAGAAGAAGCTACTCTGCTCATGCAACTCAGGTCACCAGTCAGAGGAACAGAGCCTACTGCAGCGTCTAGTTGATGTCACGGCTGTGTCGGCTGGCTTAGCCGTGCATGGTCTTGGATGAAATCCCTGGCACACATCTAAGGCAGATGTGGAACTGATGGGAGCCGACTCGGTCTGACAAAGCCAGCATCTGAGTGGAACTTTTCCCAGGTTGGCTTGGGATAATGATAATATATGTCTTCATTTTACAGCTGATGAAATAAATGCACAGTTATTGTCAACCTCCGGAAATACAGCCTAAGAATTCTGGTGCCTCTAGACGATGCTGACTAATATTTACTGCTAAGCTTATTATTTTTCTGGGAGATATTTACCAAGACTCATATAAGCCTCAGTTATGAAAACTTCTTCCCAGTCAGGATTTTTCATAGGATGATTAAAGAAGTCCAAGGGACAGGTGTAAACTTTGCAGACTTTCACAACACAGATTTGGATTGCTTAGTCTTTTATATCCTGTTTTGAATCAATTGCTGCAGTTTAGGATAGCTCTTTGGAATGAAAAGTAAAGCCCTATCTAAGATACTACACTACTACAAACTCCCACCAAAGCAAAGCATACCTAACATTTGTGCTCAGAAATAGGTCCTTTTCCACTGCTAGCTGTTTTTCATGTGAGCAGTATAAAGCGAAATGGAAATGATTCCTGCACTAGCTAGTGTGACTCGGCTTATAACATCAAACAGGAACCCAGAGAACAAAACATTAGTTTCATGCTAGCTACAGTAAACAACATTAGACTGGCTGAGAGCTGTAGTCGGGTCCCGGGCAAAACAAGATCTTTGCTAAACAACATCAACACAGGAACTAAAATGTGAATAACTAAATCATACACTGTGCAAACTGAACCACCAAATGAAAGTAAAGCGCTGAAATATTTGAATGCTCTTCAAACCCAATTTAAATTTCACCCACTACTGAGACCTCCATTTACTGGCATCATAACTAATAATGGGAATGCTGCTGAAACGTCAGTTTTAGCGAGAAGCCCATTAAGAGAATGAGAAAAAAAGAGACATCATACAAGAAAACCAGCCGTTTACAACATGGCATATAAGCTCCTTGCACAGAAATACAAAATAGCAGGAAATAAAAGCCAGGCAGTAAACTGTCCTTTTTCCAACACATTCAGTAATCACATCCATCCAGAGCTTCACACAGGAAGCCCTGAATATAAATATTCTACAGCAGATGCTGCACTGGCATTAAAGTTCCCTGTTGGGGGACTGGATGATTCAAAGGGTAGCAGAAAATCTGTACGCCTTTAAGATATTGGTCTGAAACCAGCCCAGGTTAATTTCGATATGAAAGTCATTTCCATCTGAGAGGATTTTTTTAGCCAGCTGGAAATGAACTGGAGGTCTACTATGTCCCAGTCTCAGCTGGCAGCTCTACAGAGATGCTGATATATCAGGGAGACAGATCTGTTCCTAAATCCTACCAAGGTTTGTGGCTTGTGTAAGCGTGGAGCTGTTTCGGAGGCAGGCGTTCCTGTGCAATGCTGTGCATGGACACTCTTGCTCCAAATTAAAGGTTATGGAGAGTGAACAAATCCCTGCACGTCAGCTGAGCTGAGTGCACATTCCTATCCTCTGCCCGAAGCTGCAAGGTAAAATACTCCAGCGGAAGCTACAGCAAGAGAAAAGCTGGTGCCATGGGCTCAAGTGGCACACGAGTGTTTGCACACACCCTCTTACCCAGGGCAAATTGCCCCTTTTGCTCTCCATGTCCAAGTTTGCTCAATTATTTAACCAAAATGAGTATGAAAGGTTGCACACAGGGCTAAGGCTTTGTAACATCATGGCTGAACATTTATAGCAATGTTTTCTTCTTTTCTTGCTCTGCTTTAGTTCCTGCCAACAAGGATCCCAAAGCCCCAGAGAGTGCTAGAACACTCCATGTCTTCTCTAAACACTGCCAGCTGCATGATCTTGGGATTTTCAAGTGCTTCATTTCGCATTTTCCCATGTTACCTCCCATCAACCATTTTCTAGCCCATTCCCCTGACATATTTTGTGCTTTTCAGAGGAATTGTCTAGCAGATTCTTTGAAGTTAACAGCATTTCTGATGTAACTGTCATAAAAACCACTGTTACTCTGCATGCAGCCTTGCTCTTAGTCACTGGGGAGCTGGGAAACTATGCTCAGGGTCTTTGCAAGCGACCTACCCCTGTAAGAACCTGGTGGCCCCAAGAATGACCTCCTCATTGCTCACCTCTGTTTCAATGCATGGGACCTTCTTATGCAGCTTCAGCAGCCAAAGAGTCCAACCCTTTGATGGGAGATTTTTATCAACGGCTTTCCAAGATCTAAACAGATAGAAATGTCATACACATTCATATTATCAGCTCTCTTACTGACCTCACCATAGAGAGTAATTAGGTTAGTTTGGTATGAGCTGTTTTATGTGCAGTTCTCTTGATCTTCTTTTATTTATAAATCTTGCTATTTCAGCCTATTCCATCAAACTGTCTTTTATAATAGGCTCCACAGGGCTCAGCTCTCCTCTCACAGGAGGGTAAGTCAGGAACGTTTGTATTCAGTGAGTGCTGCCACCTCGGTTTGAAACCGCGGTCCTAGTGATTAGAGCCAGTCCTCATAATTTTGTCATAGATTGAAGCTAAACTAAATGAGTGATGCTTACACGGTTGATAACTTTTTTTTGAAGCTGGGTTAACATGAGATATCTTCTAACATGAACAAATTGCTAGCAACACGAAACATTACACTCACACTGGCTGGTCTGCTGCCCCTCGTCTAGTATGTCCCTAAAATATCCCAAGGCAGATATGCCACATTGCACACAATATGCTTATTAGCACTGTTAGGAGCCATTAGGGAGAACCAGCAGAAGTGTTGTTAAAAGGCCTGATGAGGAGGAAAAAAAAAAATAAAAATCTGGTGCCACTCAAGAAATGCAAATATTGTATTGTAGAGAGCATAAACAAACCAGGCTCGTGCCCGCTACTGATACTGCAGAGAGGAAGAATTTGTTGTCAGCAAGTTGGGAGCTCTCGTACCCTACTGGAATGCAAATTGTTTGAACCTGGTAATTTATTAGGTCCACATTTTTAAAACAGAGTCAGCATGAACCTGATTTCTCAGCTTGTAAACTCGTCAGGGCAACGACAGCCCGCAGAGCTGAGTTCAGGGGATCCTGATCCCAACTGGTGTTACCGAAGAGCAATAATGAAAAGCCAGTGACATCTTCATCCTGTGTGCGCCCTTGTAGCTTGCTTATTTAGTCGTCATCACCATCCTCCTTAAGACAACTTTACTCAGTTCCTGTCTCTCACAAACTGGTCTTTCTTGCACCAATAAACTTGAGACAGATTCCCTCCAAAAGGGTTATGACATCTTTCCACATCTTCTCAGTTACAGTGTTTTTATCGATTAACTGTAACTTCACAACTCTACATTTCTGAACGGCTGAAAAGAGCAGGCTACACACTGCTCCACTGCAGTCGTCCAAGGAGTGATGCTGGAGGTGAATGAAAAGATCTGCTTAAAGCTGGGCAGGGATGCTCATTCTGAAAAAAAACCCAACTCCCAGTATGCACCATCTATCTGGGTGGGACTTGGCAGGTTGAGGTTAAGGTACAAAGCTCACAATGATGTTGTCTCCAAGACGTGAAGACATCTCACTCCAAAGCTTGATTAACTGCACATAGCCTATAGACAACAGTTGGCCCCATGTCTGCAAATTCTCAGATGAATCAGTTTCCTTCTCTTCTACTTCCCTGACAAAACTCCACTCAAACAGTAATTAACAGGTCTTCTCATTGCTGCTCATTCTCTTGAACTGTTGGAAAATTATCTGCTCTTTGGCAACTATTGTCAAGGGCTTCCTACAGGAACAGGGCCTGCGTGGAGGCTCCTTCTGGGAGCTGGCTATGGGACAAGGCTCAGTGGGAAGCAGTGGAGGAGACCAGTAGTGCTACAAGAGGATAAGAACTGCAGCCTGGGATTTGGAAGTCTGTAGAAAACACGTGTGCATGGCAGAATGACATAAAGATCTCATCCAGAATGCCACTTTCATGTCCTCTTGTCAGGGTTAAAAACTGATGTAGTAATGGTTAATAAATTTCAGCTTTGGGGTTCAAACCTCTCCAGTTTTGGCTGCCCTCATAGAGGAATACTGGCCAAAAGAAGTCTGCTTAAACCTGTGCAGGTGAGTGCTCTGAGCTGACCTCTGACCACAGGCACACAGAGCTCACTGTGCTCAGGCCTTTTGATTAACTATGAAGGAAAGTCTGATGTGCCAGAACCCTCACAGTCCCTTGGTAGTTGCTGGGTACAATAACTTATGCCTCTTCCCTACCTCACTTACAAGGATCTCAACAGACCTGCTTTATGCACAAACAGTGGCTGTGATTTTTGTTATATTTTGTGAGGCATCTAGAGATTCTGTAAGGAGAAAAAAGGAATTTCCTTGTCCTTGGGGTTCCTATGCAGCCACATGAACTTGACAATTTCAGAACCCAGAAGGCAAACCTGAAGGATGAGGAATTTGTAATTTTTAACCCAAGCTGGTGAAATTCAGAGCTCTAACATTATTTGAATAGTAAGGCTTGATGATATTACTTGATTTAGCTTCTTGTTATACCCCTGGGAAATGTAAATATTATTATGCCATCTTCACTATTGTAGAAACTCAAAAAAGTTCCCATTGTAGAGCCACTGCCATTACTGAGTCTTGGAAAGTAAGAACGAAAGAGACCCTGAGAGAGCAGCTAGCAGGCTCCCTGGCCCCAGAGCAGGAACAGTTATGTCTAAGCCTAATCCTCTAGAGTCATTAGCTGGAATTTACATAGTGATGACTTGAACACATTAACTTTGGACAGTTTCCTTGTGTAAAAGAAGCCAATATGTATAATCAACTGACAATTTTGACATGTATAATAACTGCTATAAGAAGTTCAGTTGTTACTAGGATCCACATTTCCCAACTACTAATGTTCTGACCCAACCTTAGACTATATTTTTATCACTTTAATACTACTTGGAGTTTCTCTGCTTAGTAAACGTGCTCTTTTACTCTCCTCGGCAATGTGGGAACATTATTGTGTTACTTCTGTGTGCATTCCTGGCGCTGGGGAGGAGACTGTTCCTTTTTCTAGTGAGAATCAACCTGAATACACCTCAGTGCCTGTCCCTGTACTCTGTCTGCAGACTGACTTCTGCAATTAAATCTCAAGTAGTAACTCGGAGCAAAAAGAAATAGGTGAATGTTGGACAAATGGTGTGAGAAAGTGCAATCTAAAAGCCAGTATAAGTACTGCTAAATATGTGAAATAAATTATTTAAAAGTGGGTTGCCCCATCTCAGAGATGAGTAAAAACACCTGGATGTTTCTGTCTGCTCACACTAGATTCACCTACAAACAATTTAATGAAAACTGTACTGTTTAGATGATTTTGCATAACAGTTTTATGTGCCCCATAAATTATAGTTTGGTCTGCAGTAACTGGAATTCACATCCAAATTTCCTTTTTGACCTGGTATCTTTACTGGTATTTTCGATGAGAAATTAAGGAAAGCACACAGACCAAACTGGTCCTTGTGCAGTTTCAGTTGGTCTCTCCAATTTTATATAAGAAACACTTGCACAGTTTATGTTATTTATACCCATTCAGCAGACTATCCAAAGTGTAAACCCCACATCTTTCATCAGCATAAAACTGGTTATGATTTCAGTTAAAAAAAAAACAACCTATCACTGCTCTGGTGGCTACTGTTCTCCATTGACAGCCAGCTTTTAATTCAATCCTTGTTCCTACATTCCTAAGAAAAAGAGGTTGCAGAGTGCTCAGGAATCTGGCCCAGTAGTTACAACAGTAGCTTGAGACATATGAAAACTAGAATCTACACTTTGCTTTGCTATTATCTTCTCTGTGACACTTCCTTTCCCTGGAACCATTTCAGCTATGCCCTATTTTTTGTTTGGTCACCAAGGCTCTAATGTAGTAGTCCCAATAAAAGCAACACAGTAGGTACAAGGGCTGCAGGCTCATCTTTGCTCAGCAGTGCAATAGCTTCTTGGAAGCAAGCAGAGGTGCAAAATATAACTAACTACCTTTCCTATCAAAATCAGCAGGAGAAGCCAAAGCTATAGTGCCATCCTGCTTAACACGAATGAGTCCTGGAGCAATACCCTTCTGCA
Source organism: Antrostomus carolinensis (assembly GCF_000700745.2). Taxonomy (NCBI): domain Eukaryota; kingdom Metazoa; phylum Chordata; class Aves; order Caprimulgiformes; family Caprimulgidae; genus Antrostomus; species Antrostomus carolinensis. Next base: position 16,895 of record NW_010289706.1, read on the forward strand.
GCAGCTGGATCAGTACTGCTATCTCCATCTTAGAAACCCAAAGAAGCTGAAGACATTGATGCTAGGTGATTAGTCCAGGATGAAGAGAGAGTCTGTTTCAGAGCTGGGTTAGAATAAGAGAGTTCCCAGAACCTGATCCTTTGGTCAGACCACATCTCTTTCTTCCTGTCCCTCCACCACAAAATACTGAGGTCAAAAATAACACTCCAAAATCCCAGAACAGCAGTCACAGACAGAGCAGTTAAAAGCATTAGCTGGAAGAAACCAAGTAATATCTGCCTGTTCAATGAGAAGGGGCCCAGAATATAGTTCTTCTGAGGGGTTTGGATAGGACTGCCCGAGGATGGCATTCAATCTGCCTACATCGTGCTGTGGTTTGTTTATTGCCTTTGTTGTTTGCTTTTTCCCCTACAGCATGTGCCGCTTATTCAATCCATCTTCTATTTTCTTATCATCAGATTAAATTATTTTGGTCATTTAGTGTCCTATAATCTTTAGATCTAATTCTTCTGAAAGAATACCATGTGCATAAATAAAATATAAATATGCATTACTGGTAGCAATACCTACAGTGAAGGTTGCTCAGCTCTTTCTCACATATGACGCTATGAAGGGGAATATGTCATTTGCCATCTCCAGGAAAAAAAATTGTGCTAACGTAGAAGGAAGGACCAGAGTTAGAACCAGGAGCTAAAAAGGCACAAAGAGGGTGGGAGAAAGAGCCCCAGGACTAGCTGAGAGTGCAAAGGGAAGAAGTCAGGTTGTGGGCCAAGTAGATTGTAGAAGGTGAGGTGTGTAGGATCAAAAGAAGGCTCCAAAGTGAAGAAGGCACAGGGCAACTACTAACTATAAGAAAGGGGGATGGAAATTTGGAAAAGTGAGTTGGAACAGATGGAGTTTTGCTTGTTGATGGAATGAGTGAAAAAAGAGATCAGGAGAAAAGTTGGGGGAGAGCAGAGAGCTCAAGGGGAGAGAGAACTGTCCAAGAAGAAGGAAACTACAACGCATCCCTCCTGCATGATCCATTGTCAGCCAGGATTGTTAAATAATGATGACAGTGTGCATCTGATTATTTCTTGATTCTGTATCCTATCAGGATCATATGACATACAGGAGTATAACAATGGACCCTGTGAGCTCAAATGATAGAACTCTGCACTTACAAATCTGAAAAAAGAGATGTTAAACTCTCGATGCGAGAATTGCTACAAGTCTTGCTCCACCGTGGATCTGAACATCAAAATCTTGCTGACTGGAGAAAACTACCTCTTTGCTCTAATGAGGAGAATTACACTATAAAAGATTTTAAGGACTGTTAATTTTGCAACACCAGTGATCATGAATCACTGTGCCAATCAGGTTCTAAAGATCAAAAAAGGGGAAAAGTTTGTTCAACAGACTTTGTGGCTTGGACCTGAGTGCGTGCAGGTGTCCATCACACTAGAGACAGAAGGCACGGGTGCTATTAGGTCTGCCAGAAGAACAGTATGACCTTGAGCAATCTATTAACCTCTCCACACCTCAACTTGCCCATCTATATAAAAAAAAATGAGAATGACATATTTTGTACTTGACAGGTTTGTAGATCACCAAGACCTACGAGATATACCCAAGGGTAGCTCACATTAACTAGCTAGTCCTGCATCTCTAGGCAGGAGAGCTGCTGTTTCCATTTTATGCACCACCCAATGCAGTCAGAATTATGGTCAGAAGTCAGCTCCTGCAGCCCATTAATATAAACCCTGGCATCTCTCAATGCTGCGTTTGAGAACTAATCTGCCTCCAGTCTCAGCTAATTGGAAAAAGGTTTTTTTCTCTCTGTTATGTGGATTTCCAAAGTTAAATCTTGAGTGATAGACAGTGCTGTCACAGCAGCATTAAGTGTTTAGAGAGTGATTATTCTTGAAAGACTTTCATTTTTCAAACTTCTGTTTTCAGAAAAAGCTGTGGAAATAAATGAGAACACCAAGGGCTAAACAACACTTTGAGCTTTCCAACAATGATCTCCAGAAAGGGGATGCGATAGCCCAAAGCTTTGCCTATTGCATTTACAATTACAAGAATCTGCAGGTTTCCTCATATCACTGTTGGCATTTAGGGGCTTGCATCACGTAAAATCCTATTCATAACAGTCGATGTGCTCCTGAGAAGAATCACTCTCACAACGTCAATATACCTTTTTGTAACCTTTCTATTTAATAAAAAAAGAGACAGCTTCAATTAGTGAGGAATATTCCATATAAATTAGATCACTTTAAAAGTTCCAGCAATATTAAAAGATATTTTTAGTAAATGAACAGCCGTCACTTTGGCAACATTTGTAGCCTTTTACTCTTTTTTTTTAATTATTTTTTAAACTTTTGATACCTGTTCACTTGTTCTGGATGAGTCAAACCCACACTCAATTTCTCAGTCCAGCTAACAGAACCTATGCCTGCTGAGAAGATGAATAAGGACTACTGAGTACTTATGATCCCCTAAACAGCCAGCTATGTAGAATCTGAAACTTGCCCCATACATTCTGTATGTTGTTGATCCCTGGATCAACGTAAGAGGGAGTGACTCTGTTGAAGGGCAGAGAAGGGCCCAGTTCAGAACAGCGATCCACCTCGTTGTCTTGCCAGAGGAAATCACCATGTTTTGCCCTGGTGATGCATGGACAGCCCAAGCTATAAGCACTGAACAGCCACCCTGCCAACGTGCCTACCAAGATGAACATGCTAGCTGTCAGGAGATTAAATCCCAAACCTTACTATCAGCAGAGGTGGAAAAGCAGGTCCTTTCCTAGCAGCACAGCTTTGACATATCTTCCTCTCCTCTTCCATTCTCCTGGCCTCCCATCAGTACAAGGGCTTGAACACTTCCTTTCCTCTTATTCCCTAAAGGAATATTTAACTTGTGTTTTAGCAAAAAGCTTTTATTATTAATATTATTATTATTATTATTATATACAGATTTATCAGTGAAACTCTTCAGGGGGAAAGCTTTTGTCATCCGTGAAAGTGCAGCACAAAGAAACCTGGCCTTATCTTACTAATTACTTCAGTGCCTCCCCAAATCCTATCAAGCTGCTTGTTATTAATCAGTTAGAATAGTGTTGCCTGTATGGCAATATAACATATGCCAGGGTGAGATCTGTTTACAGAACTCCAGCTTTGGCAATGAGCAGGGAGATGCTGATGCCAAGAGAAGCAGCCTCGCTGCAGTCTATCAGCCAGTTCAGGGGCCAGCAAACACGTGAGATTTCAGGTGTTGGATCCAGAGGGCTGTGGATTCCGTGCCCACATCTGCCTTCCCCACACTGTCCCTAAAATAACAGCATATTCTGAGTTAGCTTTGAGCCCAGAAGAAAAATTACTGGGATAGATGTGGATATAACTCTATCAGGGATATCAAGCACTATGGTACCCATCTGATGCCCCATAAAAAGGAAGAGATAAGAGTAGAAGAGGCTCTTTTACCCTTCTATGTGCCCACTGATTTTATACCCACATCCCAGCAGTGCAGAACTGACAAAATCTTATCGCTAAGTTGAGTTTCTGTCACCCTAAAGTTTCTTTGTGACAATAGATGGATTATACACGGGCCAGAAGTTATTCTGCCAACCCTATCCAACCAGCATCTTCTCTGGTAGAGGCTGAGAAATTCACTAGCAAACTGATGGATCCAAGCCCCAAGGTACCAAGTCCCAGTGCAGTGACCAGCAGCATGTTGTCTCTCCTTGGAGGGGTGTGTGCAAGAAACGCCTCTCAGATGGGTCAGTACCAGACTCTTGACTTGGCTCTGCTTAATTCCTGCTTAAGGCAAAGGAGAATTCTGTCCCAAGAAAGGCTATTGCAATGAGGCAGAGAGCAAAGCAAGTCTGCAGCATACCTCTAAAAGACAAGTGTCTACTGAGGAAAAAGCTGCACAGGTTGATGAAGAGAGTTGGACACTAAGGTTTCACTACAGAGTGATTGTGATTTTTGCCAAGCATAGAATGTCTAGAACAGCATTGCTTCCTTGGAATGGGGGCGAGAAAATATATAAGAAACAAGAGAAGTATCATGTGATCTTTCTCTTGAGACATCCTTCTACTTTCTGGCAGTTGGCAACTCAGAGTGAAGATGCAGCTGAACCCGTCCCTCTTCACACTTGAAAACGTCAAAACATTTTGTTAACAGTGGCAGGTCAAGTTTCACAGCCAGGCTGAAAACCAGCAAATGATTACTATTGCTATTTACAGGTCATGAAATGGAGACAGAGAGATGAAAGAACTTGCCTACAGTCCATTAGTGGCAATACTGAGAAGAGAATCCAGGAAATCTTGTGGCTGATCATCTTTGTGCATCATCTCATTTTCTTTCCCCAAAGGCAATGCACTGTTACAGGCATACTATGTTGAGTAAATACCCTTCAAGCAATAGCACAGTAATCTCACCACAGTGTTTTTCCTTGTTTCCTTCAATGATCAACACATAATATTGCCTCTTTCATTTTACACATTGCTCCTTTCCCATTCCATGTTCAGTATCTGGAAAGATACTGTTTTTACAAGAAAACATACAAGTAATTCTGCTGACTTCAAATATAAGCTGCTCTGAGTCTTTTATAATGAAGGAGGAATGCTGGCTAGATGTATAGAGTCATCCTCTATTCAAGATGTGCTGTGGGATCTTAAATATCTATGTGGACAGGATGTGGAGAAAGCAGATGTGGCTGCAGTTTAGCATTCACCCTAGCAGCAGCACTCAGTAAGGCAGCATGCCTCTGAGCCCCAGCCCTAGCTTAGTAAAACCAAAGTTGACCTTCTAGCTAAGGAGTAAGAGCACTGTTGAGTCAGCTGTACAACAATGCAGAGGGAGATGGCAATGGCTCATAAATCTGTTTTGTATTTTAGCATGCCATTAATCTACTCATAATTAGGACAAAGCACAGGATGAAACCTTAGGCAGGCAATGATGCTGCCCTTATTACCTGTGGATTGATTCTCCTCTCACTCGTGCTGGCGTAACGTCAGTGATTTGCTGATGTTTCTCTGGGTTACTTTGCTGCAGTGAGGATATGAATCTGGCCCAGAGCTCTAATATCTGTTCTAATTTAATTCGTGCCTCTGTCTCCACATGGGAATTCTCATCGAGACACAGCCCCCTTCGGGCCCTGTGCTATTTCCAAATATAGGACCTTTTCCCGTTTGTGCTGGATTCGGTGGGAAGCCCACCTTACTCTAGTTCATTCACGTGACTTGTGCCATGTTTTAAGTTTAGATTTAAGATGTTTCTCTCCTCTGCCTACTGTCCATTTTAAGTACGTTGCATGTTTTATTATTATGTGTAGTTTTCTTGCACATAAATAATTACATAACGAAGCTAAGCACTTTTACACTTGCCAAGGCACTGTGCAGACATTAACTCTCCGAGACTCCTGGGAGGTGAGTAAAATAAAGAGCATTATTAGCCTCTCTATCTAGGTCTTTCCAGTGCATTCCACAGCAGAGTAGGGACACATCAGATTTTACAAACAGATTAAGGAGTGAACTGTACTAGGACAAGGAAAAATATGACCCAGAGAAATCGGCATGTGCTTACTGCAGATGAAATGTGCAGAGAACCCACACCCCTGTGCACGGTGAAGCTGTGCTCTTCACAACAGACTCTGGATGCATGTTAGACGCTAAGCCAAGGCCAGTAGATTCATGTAGACTTCCTAATGACTTCATAATAGACTTCAATGACTTCCTAATTCCACCTCACAAGGGATGTGCCTTCAAAAAGCAGATAGTTCCAAAGATGGGAGGCCCTGGGGCTCATGACATGCTTTGGTGTGCTAGGCTAGAGAGGTAGCTGGCATGATTTGCCCAAAGAATTTGGCCAAAGAATCAGAATCGCAGAGGTTTTGGTGCTCAGCTCCCAGTGCAATTCGGCACAGCATTAGTATCTCAGTGGTATTCTCTTCCTCACTGATTGACAGTTTCACATTTAATACATGTACGTCCTTAAAGTCTTGAAAGGACAAACCCTGTGAAATGAACCATTTTCCTATTCTACCAACCCCAAATGTCACAGATGACACCCCAGGGCAACACTGTTCCATGAGTAAACACCTGGGAATGTCTAAGGAACAAACCTGTGGGGGAAGGAGGAAACAAAATGTCATGGTGTAACCCAAGGGTGAGCATTTGTTACAAGACCTCTCTGTGCCCAACCACAGAGAATATGGGATTGCTAGAGCCTGAAGCTCACACAACAGCAGCTCACAGTTGTTAATTCTAGAGAACCAAGCTCAGACCCTGCTGTGTTGGCCAGGATAGAGGCCAATCACAATACGAGGCAAAGCCATTTAATATATTGCATATCACTGCAGTAATCCAAGACAAATCTCAGAAAAGAATATGCCTTTGCAAGAGTATTTTAGTGAAAATCATTCCAGTGAAGCAACAGTAAAATGACCTTAGCAGCATTCAAGTTGCATGTGAGCCTTCAAATGAGGATCCCTGGACAGGAGTGTGAGGAGGCCCCAGCATCCAAGAGAATGCCAGGGAATGCTGCAGCTCCTGCTGACTTCTCTGCACAGAGGCTGATATGGTTGTACAGACTGAGGCAGAGAACACAACTACACACCACAGCACCAATACAGAGTTTAATTTTCTATTCCAAGGGACAAACTCAATTTGTTTCAAAATGGTTACACAGGTATGTGCACAAACTACAGCTTCTTTGTAGCCCCTTCTGACTTCCAGGGTGCAACAGCACAACCTGAACACGTCTGCAGGCTTCTCATTTTTCTGCCATCAAGTTTAGAAATACACTTTTATAAAACAAAAGCTGAGGTTCAAATGACTCCAGATTATACCAATTTAAGAAAAACATTAAATATTTCCAGACATAATGAAATTATGACACTTGTCAATACCAAAGACTACTTGTTAAAAAACGTGCACCAAATCCTGCCTCAGTTGTCAAGGAAGTACTATAGATTTAAACAGAAAAATTCACGTGTCTGGCGAAGGCAGGAAAATCAGCCCTCTTTCACCTGTGGTAATCCATACCATTCTATTGCCATCACACAGGAGAGAGCTGTTCAGGTGGAATAGGTGGATTCCAGCTCCTTTAAACATGTTTTCAGGGTAGAAAAGTTCAAAAGCTGAAAAAAGTTATTTTAAAAAATACTAAATTAGATGCTGATTGTGAAAATCTCTGAATTAGAAAAAATGTCTTACACAACAAAAAGATGCAGAAGAAATCTATAATGAACAAAAATGTAATTTAAGATTGTTCCCCAAGGAAAATAACCCAAAGTGTACCTCCTCAAAACAGCAAAGAAATTCGTGGAAACAAAGACTAATTTCCCAATTTTTTTTGTTGGAAAAAATCACTCAGATTCACACACTGCAGACTTACTATCAGAATGGTTTGCTTTGTAAGCCATTTTGAAAAATAAAAGAGTGCTTGGCACAGGAACTGAAGTTATTAGTACAGCTTTAATTTCTTGTGTCTAAAGTCTTATCTTTTTAAATTTTAAATTAAAATCCTGAACACCTTTAATAGTATCTAACACTTCTACAACACTTTCCACCATTAAGTCTTAGAATGCCTTACAAAGGTTAGAGACATTAACTCGATTTTTCAAAAAGGGAAACAAGCATGGAGAGACAATTTGTCCAGATGCACCAAGCAGACCAGGAGCAGATACAGAGCTATGATCCATTCTCCTGTGTGTTCTAGTCTTGAGGAAATTAGCATTCCCTTTAATTGCATTTTTATTTCCTTTTAGAGAGCACATAGGAATATCTGTAAATTTAGTAGCAATTTTTAAAAGTGCTTTTGGGGGAAAGGAAGATTTTAGTCAGTCATTATGTGACTAAATTAATGCACACCGAAAAACACTCTTATGAATATAAAACATGGCATACACTCCACTTTCTAGGCTATTTAATATTTGCTCTGAAATTCTGACTCAAATCAAATCCCTCAACTCAGTATTGTTTACAATTTATTTCTACTTCAATTGAGGAGACAACACAGAGGTTCTCTTCAGTTTACAAGAGGCTGATGCCACCCTCAACAACACTTGATCAGGTCTTTTTGTAGTCCTCTGCCACATCCAGCTCCTGGTACTTTCTGAATATTGGTATGTATCAGTCTCAACTCTGAAGTGAAGCTTGAATCAGTTCCCCTGCATGTTTCACAACATGTATTTAGCACAGCAACAATTTCAGAGCTTTTTCTTACCACCTTAATTCTGTCTCAACTGTAATTCAATAACAACATCCATTGATTATTTGGTTACAGAGTCACTTTCCATACATTCATATACGCAGGCATTGTTTTTTATATATATTGAGCTACAAATCAATTTCACAAACATTTCTAGGCTTAGAACATAAACTCCTCTGCAAATGAGAAACAACTTTGGGCACCTTGACAAGACAACACTGAAGCAGGAGAATGCTCATCATGTGAATTAAAATTCCTAACATCTAATTGACCCTTCCACTTTCCTTTGAATCATAGAAGCACAGAATGGTTTGGGTTGGAAGGGACCTTTCAAGGCCATCCAGTCCAACCCCCCTGCAGTGAGCAGGGACATCTTCAACCACATCAGGTTGCTCAAAGCTCCATCCAACCTGACCTTGAATGTTTCCAGGGATGGGGCTTCTACCACCTCTCTGGGCAACCTGGGCCAGTGTTTCACCACCCTCATAATGAAAAATTTCTTCTTTATACCTAGTCTAAATCTACCTTCTTTTAGTCACAGAGATGGGAAACACACACTCCCTGAAACTTTCCCAGCTCAAGCCCTGGCACATTCCAGACATGGGGAACAGCTAAGCCATGTGTTAGTCTCTGGGGTAATTTGACATGGCATATTGGAAGAAAACAGGGAAACATTTAACCAGGTAAAGCTGGCTCGAGAGCTGGAGTAGGTAGATGAGGTATAATTATACTCACTGGAATTTGGCCAGAACACTAGATCAACTACACCTAAGAGTCATGTTAAAACCTTAAACAATTGGGGATAGTTTAGCTTTCTGTCTTACTTAAAAGACAGTAGGTTGTCCATATGTGTAGTAAGATACTGACTGGGTCACAGTGCCTTGGAGGAGAGTTTTCAGCGTGTATTTATTAGCACATATCTACCAATATTTGAAACCAGAGCATCAGTAGAATCTACTTACCACAAATTTGCATAAATATACATCAATTTGCATAAGATTACACAAACAAATGGTCATTTTTCTCCCTGATACCCACTCCACACATTTAACGCTCACGTCTCACACCCGAGGGACTTCTCCTCACTGCTCAGCTTCCCGCCCACCCACTCATCCCCGGACACCGCTCACGCCTCACCTGTGCCAGGGCACTTCGCGGTTGTTCTGCCGTGCAAGAGCTCCCAGAGACCTCCCTTCCACAGCCGCGGGGCAGCTCCAGGCTGCCGGCCCCGCTCGGAGGGCCCCGGCAACAGGCGGGCTCATCCTCCCGCCTCAGTGAGGGACAGAGTGCCAGAGAGCCCCGG
>NW_010289707.1:0-3268 GCF_000700745.2 Antrostomus carolinensis
ATTATTCATTTCGACAGCCATTTTTATATTGCTCTTTAAATGTCGCCGGTCAAGGACCCCTCCTGTTTTTATAACTTCTGATAAGGAACTGTATTCCAGCCTGGGTTCGAAAGCAGCATACAACTACTGCAGTAGCACGCTGCCCTTGCCCTACTCCTACGAGGTGTGTTTAGCTTCCGAGTCGGTCCAGAAGGACTTCACATTTCTGAGACCAGGGGCGGAAGCGCTGTCTGACTGTCTCCTGGGCGGGGAACAAGGCTCAGGCTCTCACTCCGGGCTGATAAGGAACTGTATTCCAGCCTGGGTTCGAAAGCAGCATACAACTACTGCAGTAGCACGCTGCCCTTGCCCTACTCCTACGAGGTGTGTTTAGCTTCCGAGTCGGTCCAGAAGGACTTCACATTTCTGAGACCAGGGGCGGAAGCGCTGTCTGACTGTCTCCTGGGCGGGGAACAAGGCTCAGGCTCTCACTCCGGGAAGGACCCTCCTAGCCCCGGGAGCTCGGCACAGGTGAGCTTCTGCCCCAGGGTCCCTGTCTGCCGGCTTGCCTTAATCTTCCCCTGTTCTGCCGTCGGGGATTGGTGCACAACCGGCAAAGCTCAACGTCGCCTCCCGGCGCACTGCTCAGTAGCTCAGGGGTGGGGGGGCGGTGTGTGGGCGTGTGGGAGTGTTATATCTGTTCTTGATTCTTCCTTTTCACATGCCCAGTCTCATCCGCGAATTGTTGGTGGTGCTGCGAGGAGCGACGCTATGTTGGTTGTCAGTACTGTTGTTTGTCTGTCCTACTCCGGGTGCGAGTTCCATCGAGGCAGGCTGGTGGTGTGGACATGAGGTGGAGCGTGGGGCGCTCGTGGGGTCCAAAGCTGAGAAAACTCTTTCATCTTGGTTTATTTATTGTCTCTGCCAGATTTAAGTGCTTACCTGTGGTAACAATGTGTGATCTATCCCAGTCTGTTCACTCAGTGAGAGCAGCGGCTCTGTTTTCTCTTCCAGCTCAGTTCTTTTCATACTCTGAACCCCTCTAAAGTACGATGCTGTGTACACCCATAACTTTAACATTTCCCCTCGTCAGGGGAGCCGGGGCTGGTGCCTCACTGTAGGTCTGAGCCTGGAGCCAAGCAGAAAATGCTTTGGATCCACTCCTGCCACCTGCTCCAGAGCTGGGAATAACTCCAACGTGAGCATCTCTGTCTGAGACTTGGCTTGAACCCATCCCTGAAGGAATTCCTGGTGCAGGGGAAAGGCATCTTTCCCTTTAGCTGATGCATATTTCCACTCCTCTCCTTCCAAATGGTGCTTTCAGGAGTTCTGTGATGTCATCTGCAATATTCGGGCTTCCCATCAAAGTGGAGATGTAATGTCTCCAGATCAGTCGAAATAAGGGAATTGGAAATGTTCAGTCTTTCAAACCCTTCCCAAGATCTTTTCGCTGTACTCAGCTCTACGCTGCTTGCCTGTCTTACTATTAAGTGGTCAAGATACTGTGAATACGGGTTGTGAGTGCACTCATATGAAGAGAAACTCCTTCAGAATTGTGGTACGCTTGTTAGAGAAACTGCTCAGGAAACAGTTTAGGAAAGACACGAAATAGTCAGTGGCTGGAAAAAAGATTCAGAGCTTATTCCAGAGAAAATAAGTGGCTGAAAACTGTTTTAAGATTTGTCTCGAAGAGAGCTGTGGATTTTCTTCTTTTTAGACTATATGTAAGAGAGATAATTGAAATTTGGTTGCATGAGAACCTATGAGAAAAGAATTCTGCTCTCAGCACTCTGAGCATGCAGATACGGTCTGTTACAGAAGTGCTCCAACAGACAGAGAAAAATACCGTTCCTACTGACATGCACAATGCAGCTGCCGTGGGTAAAGTGTATCGTATGCTTTCTCAGTCTTTAAATTAAAATTAATTCTATTAAAATACAACGTTAGGTGACTAATCTTGGACTTTATCGGTGTGAAGCCTATACTTTTATCACATTCTGTGGACTGGTGATAAGAATGCTAAGTAGCACTGATATCTTTCGGCAATGATTATTCGGTAGGAAAGGAAACAGCTGAGCATGTAGAGAAGAAAGACTGTGTCGATCCTCTTGATATAGTCGACTCTTCACATATTGGCCTGATGGATGGATCTTGTGTGCTCACAGCAGTTGACAGGGTGCAGGGTGAGGACGCAGAACCAGAGTCGAGGTCCCTTCCCGTCGCTGTGGTGGGTGTCCTCTCTACTATGTTGGTGAGGGTGATTTGCAGCCCTTCCACAACGCCCTCAGCCATGATTAGCAGCGGGGTAACTGATAACCGGTCACCACCTTTCCGAACCGGTTCCACAGGGCACAGAGCGCCTTATCGTTTCTTTTGATAAGCGAATGAACGCGTGGGCGCTAATTTCCAGTCCGTTTTCTTCCCCAGACATCGCCGTCCCGTCCCCATAAGTCTCGGCTGTGAGAAGATACAGGGACGCTGTGTTTCTCGGCCACCGCCAGGTTTTGACAGGGCTCCTGATGCTCCTTTATTGATCTTCCTTGGCCCCTTCCCATTGCACCGTGAGAGCTGAGTAGTTGCAGGTCTGACAGACCTAACGAACACCGAAATTACGATAGTTTTATCCATACGGGAGCTCGAAACGTCGGAAAACCCGACATACCGCGAATTGTTGACAGCAACAACCCCAAACACAGGCAGGCAGCCCGGGAACTGGCTGCTTCTTGCCCAGGCGCTGCCGGTGCCGTGGTCCACGCGGTGCCGTGACCTACCGGGCTGTTGCCGCACGGGAACGGGAACCGCTCCTGCCCCCGGTGACGGGCACGTCGTAGACCGTGATTTCCCTGCTTCTGACTGGTGGAAACAGGATCAAGCTGGGATATAGAAAGAGTAGGAGTGTGTATTAAACCGAGATTTCTGCGATTTAATTTGTCAGGGAAGATGCCTGCTGGGATAGTGGGGGGGGGGAGAGACAGGAGGGACGATGCTACTGGGGACCTTGCGGCTGGAGCTGCCCCGCGAGGTGACCGTGTGCTGCGGCCGGGGGAGCTGCTCGTAACTCGGCAGCACGAAATCCACGTTGTTTTGCTGCTTTGGTGGCACATAAGAGGCGCGACGCCGTGGGATGTCAGGAAGAGGCTGACCAAGCACTTGGGTCGGAGGACCGGGATCCCGAAGGTCCCAAGGGACACTCGGAGGTGGTGCGTCGTTCTGGAGCTGGCTTTCCCCAGCTCCCTGCGAGCTCCAGCCAACTCTCCCACCCCTCGTCCCGCCCACTCCACCTCCCATT
>NW_010289708.1:0-750 GCF_000700745.2 Antrostomus carolinensis
ATATATAGGAGGTGTGTCAAAATAGTGTCCCATATATTTAGCCCGAACTTGTGACTGTAAAAAACTCCTTATCTGTGGCTGTGGTGTCAGTGAGCTGTGGGCTGGATCAGTGTCACTCCTTTGCTGCCAGGGCACAGTGCTGGCTCCGGTTCCGCTGTCAGCAGCGCTCCTGTCCGGTCAGTCTCGAGCCTCTGTCACTCAAGGGGCTCTTCCTTCCCGGTTGATAGCATGGGAAATGCTCAGTCAGGGTGAAGCAAGGTGATTTTTCTTCAATCCACTTCAGAAAATAGAGCTTAGTAAAATTATTATTTATTTTCTGTGTTCTCTAAAGTTGTTTACTGAGTCATATTTTATAGATTGCATTTACATGTATTGTGTGCAATTATTTTATAGCGCAGTGATCCTCATTTTAAAGTGGATGCTGAGTAAAATACTGAATTAATCAGGAATGAAACTAGGGAGAGTAAAGCTGTGGAAGGAGTAAACAACACTTAACTTTGAGTAATGCATTCATCGTGTGTGGAGACTTCACATGAGTGTTTGGTGCTTTCTGAGCTCTCCAGAATGTTACAGGGAGTAGCCTGGTGGTGGTGGTGGACTGGGCATCTCAAGGTGCAGGAAGCTAAAAGTACTTTTCATGTATTAGACACGTTAGAGGTGGGAAGGGAAAAATGTGAGCTTGAGAGAAGTGTGTCAGCTGCAGAGCTGAACTTGCCTGTAATCATAGAATCCCAGACTGGGTTGGGTTGG
>NW_010289709.1:0-1941 GCF_000700745.2 Antrostomus carolinensis
TGGAAAGCACTTTGCTGGGGGAACTCGGCAGCCTGACAAGCCGAGGACAGTCTGCACTCAGCTGGGCTCAAACCCAGCTCTCACGCCTACCCAGACCTGGCTGAGCTGCCCCATTCTGGCTGCACAATGAAGCTATTGATGGATGATCAAACCTTGCTGGCCAAGCCTGAGCGCTCTCAGGGGGCTCAGGACCACTCTTGCTGGGTGGCCGCTCCCGTGACTCACCCGCACAATCTGGCTCAGCACCCACGTCCTCCATCAGACCTTGTGCAGCCCAAACCCTAGCCATGCCCTGCGCTTGGTACCCTGCTCAGGGCAGCTGCACAATGAAGCTATTGATGGATGATCAAACCTTGCTGGCCAAGCCTGAGCGCTCTCAGGGGGCTCAGGACCACTCTTGCTGGGTGGCCGCTCCCGTGACTCACCCGCACAATCTGGCTCAGCACCCACGTCCTCCATCAGACCTTGTGCAGCCCAAACCCTAGCCATGCCCTGCGCTTGGTACCCTGCTCAGGGCAGCCTGCTCAGGGCAGAGCAGGATCCAGCTGGTGCATCCACCTTCCCTTCCCAGCTCTGTGGAGATGTGCCAAAATGCTCCAGCCCCTGACAGGAGGGGACATTGGCCACCGACTCCCACTCACTCACCGATGACCGAGACACAGACGTAGACAATGCGCCCCGAGAGTGTGGTGGGAGCGTCTGCAGGTGGGTTGAAGAGTGTCACCAGGGACAGCGTCTCTTTCTGCTGGGTGCTGGCAGCGGTGATGGTTGGGTTCATGATCACCCTCTCCTCCTCGTTCCCATTCAGCTCCAGCATCTCCATGGCCTTCGGGGAGTTCAGCTGCCCGGACTGGTACCTGAGCAGACGGGACAAGCTGCTGCAGAGCCCAGGGAACCTCCCATCCCAGAGGAACAGTGGGCAGCACCCTCATAGCCCTCCCACGCCTCCAGCCCCACGTGCTGCTCTGGCAGCAGCCCCACTATGGCCACTCCATGGATGTGCCCAGAGACACTGTGCAGGCTCTTGTGAGCAGCCTCCCTCTTGGGGGCTTGATGCTTCCTCGGGCTGTGTCCCCCCAGGAAAAAGCTGTGGCCACAAGCCCTGGGCTCAACACAAGACACATCCCCCTTGGGCACTGGCATGTGAAAGGAGGAGGCACCCACCGGAGGATGAGCACGCACACCGCCACCAAGGAGTAGGCCAGCAGCGTGCCGATCGACATGAGGTGCACCAGGTCCTTCAGTTCAAGCAGGAAGGCCATCACCGCTGCAACAAGGACATGCAAAAATGGCCCCAGCCCGCCACAGGGCCACGTGTGAGGCGGTAACCAGGAGCCTTACCTGCAAGGATACCCGAAGTGATGGTGGCTGACAGAGGGGTTTTCGTGCGACTGTTGATGCTGGAGAGGAACTTGAAGAGCAGCCCATCCTCTGCCATGGCATAGATCACGCGGGGCATGGGGAACATGGAGCCCAGCAAGCTGCCGTGGGGAGAGACGGCTCAGGGCCTGTCAGGCAAGCTGCCCACATCCACCACCCAGATGGGGATGGGACCAGCTCTGTGTCAGGAGCAGGACAGCAGCTGGATGAGGCAAACCCCCAGCCCAGCCAGGACATGTGCTGCTGGTCCCCCCCCGAGTCCTACCTGGTGGAGAGGGCACAGAGCGAGCCAACAGCAACAGCATAGCGGGCAGGTTCCCAGCCCACCGCCTTGAAAGCCTCAGGCAAGGGGCTCTCCTTGTTCAGTAGGAAGTAGGGCACCATGAGGGTCAGGGCTGCGGAGACCCCAAAATAAGCCACGAAGCAGATGAGGAGGGACACGATGATGCCGATGGGGATCGAGCGCTGTGGGTTCCTGGCTTCCTCCCCTGTGTGGAGACAAAAGGTAGCGTCTGTCCCAGCTCCACAGCGCAGGGCAGCTGGCCCCAGGGGAAAATCCGC
>NW_010289709.1:2046-2273 GCF_000700745.2 Antrostomus carolinensis
CTGCCTGGCGTGGGGCCGCCCAGGAGCTGGGCGCGCGCCCCCCTGCCTCTGCCACCCCTCTGCCCCCACAGCAGCTCCCGCTGAACGCGGATCCTCTGTGCACATGGGCACAATGACACAACCACCGTGCCCGCCGTCCCCGGCCTTTGCAAAGCCGTGCTCTCCCGCTGCACCACGCTCCCCGGCAAGGGGCTCGGGGCTGGCGTGGGAGGGAAGGAGGCGGCTGC
>NW_010289709.1:2288-2525 GCF_000700745.2 Antrostomus carolinensis
GGAGCCACAGGCAGGGAGGTCGGGCAGAGCAGCCTGTACCAGCCACCCACTAAGCAGATTCCTGGGGGAATGAGAGGAAATTAAGAGGGCTCTCTGTGCTCCAGAGAGTGGCAGTTCTGCATGAACTCAGTCATTTAGAAAAATGTTGCTTGAGGCTGGGAAATAACCGGGAGGCTTTAGCAATTCCCAGCGCTGTCGCAGCCTCCGCTCAGCAGCGGAAAGGCTCCCCGCTGCCCC
>NW_010289709.1:2756-3081 GCF_000700745.2 Antrostomus carolinensis
AGGTGGTACCTGTGGTGGCGATGCAGTCAAAGCCCACAAAGGCGTAGAAACAGGTGGCAGCACCAGTCAGGATCCCATCGAGTCCAAAGGGGACAAACCCACCAGAGCCAAAGGCTTTTTTCCTGGAAAGGAGGGAGGAGAGCAGCTGCCATGGGGTGCATGGACAGTGGGACCAGTGCCAGCCCTGTGCTGGTCCCTGGCCTGTCACAGTTGCTCTCCTCACCTATCATCCAGTGGCTTCAGGTGCGAGAGGTTGACATAGTCTTCCTCTGACAGCTGCCAGTTCTTGATGTCTCCCTTCACGAAGCCGGCGATGATGACGAAG
>NW_010289709.1:3147-3473 GCF_000700745.2 Antrostomus carolinensis
GCTGCGGGGATGGAAGTGGTGAGTGGGGACCTGCCAGGCTCCCATGTCACCACCTGCGGTGCCACAGAGCTGCTCCTACGCACTCACCGGTGAGCAGCCCAATCAGGATCAGGGCAAAGAAGTCTGGGCGCTCGGCCAGCACCCCTGGCAGGTGCACTGTGGTCTTGTTCATGAAGAAGGTGGAGATGTGGTTGCCGATGATATTGTCGAATGCCGCACTCCAGGCTCGAGCCACGCTGGCTGTGCCTGGTCAATGGGAAATCTGTGCATCAGTCCGAGCCCAGGGTAGAGCAGCACCAGCCACCCCACCACCCACCTTCCTGCTG
>NW_010289709.1:3602-5109 GCF_000700745.2 Antrostomus carolinensis
GGTAGGCAGAGCCGGTCTTGGGGACGCGGGCCCCAAACTCTGCATAGCAGAGTCCAGCCAGTACTGATGAGAGAGCAGCTACCAGGAAGCAGAGGACGATAGAGGGACCAGCCATCTCCTTGGCCACCTCCCCAGCCAGCACATACACGCCAGCCCCCAGTGTGCTGCCCACCCCCAGCGCTATGAGGTCCAGCGTGGAGAGGCAGCGAGCAAAACGTGTGTCCTCGGAACTCAGATCCACCATGCGCCGGCGGATCAGCTTCTTCCCAACGCTGGTCATTTTTCCCCCAAACATTTTGTCCTCTCGTGGGTGGTGCTCAGCTGCTCAAAACCCCTGAAAAAGAGACCACAGGAGTATGAAACTCAGTGTCCTGCAGGCAGCAGGACTCACAGTGCGGGGAGCAGGGCAGGCAGTGATGCCCACAGCTGTGCCTGCTCCTGGTCGACCCGTCGGCACCAAGCCCCCACCATGCTGGTGGGGCAGAGACCGTGGTGGCTCCATCCAAGGCACCATGGGGCTGCACATACCCCACCTGCACAACCTCTGCAGCAGCAGAGCAAGCCAGGAATGAACCCAGTGAGTCCATGGTGGGAAATAGGGTCATTGTAGAAGCCCTGTGTGGTCCCCAGCACGGGGCCCCCGGGCACGTCCCAGAGCTTGCCCACTGTCTCCCAGCAGCTCCCCACCAATTTGGCAGCCTGCAGCTCCCTCAGCCCAAACTTGACTGCCGGTGCATCCCTCTGGCCCGGCGCGTGGGCGTGCGCAGCAGTGATGGCAGGGAGACAAAGCATTCCCCCAGCGCAGGATTTGGCAGGCTGGGCTGACTCACTGGGACGCAGCCATTCCTCTTTTGCTCCCAGCATCTGCACTACACCCTCGACAGGAATGCGTGGCCAGGCACATAGCGTGGTCCCCCAGTGCACATCCCTTGCGTGCCACGGTGCTTGCTGGGCAGCCCACACGCTCCCCAGGCTGCAATTGCCCTAAATGTGTAACAGCCCCACTCCCCGTGCTCACGGCAGCCACCCATCCCCAAAAAGCGCTGGAAGACGATCACCCTGTGGAGCACGCAGCTGGCACAGGGTGAGAAGAGCTGCAAGGAAAGCGGCTCCCAGTGCCCAGGGCCACAGCTGGCTCCCCGTGCCCAGCGCTAGACCACCCGCCCACCAGTGCTTTCTCCCTGCCGGCTGCTCCCTCCATTGGCAAACAAACCACGCTCCAGCCAGGCACCTGGGGCAGCACCGACGCCGCGCTGTGCGGATCCATGTAAATACACACAAGGATGACTTTGTGACCCTTTTCCACTGAGAGGGATCACCAGGTCATCACAGTGGCAGCCACCAGCTTCCTCGTAATGAGCAAACCAGCCCACTTCTGGAGAAACCTCCTCATGAGCTGGCATATGTCACATTTGGCCTTGGCCCAAGGAGCCATCCCAGCCCCCCTGACTCTGAGCCATGTTTCAAGGAAACAACAAGTGCCCCAGCACTGGCACCCAACCCAGCC
>NW_010289710.1:0-7501 GCF_000700745.2 Antrostomus carolinensis
TTTATTGGTCACTGAAGAAGCAGAAGCTCAAGAGCTGGGAAAAGATTGCTTTTGCTGTAAGAAAAGAAGTAGCTAAACACTTGGAGTAGCAGGCTGTGGCACCTGTTGACTTGGGAATGTAAGACTTCCATCACTGCACATCGCATAGTCTGGAAACAGAGCCAAAGGCTAGGAGCTGTAGAGAGTCAAACATTTTATAAAAGGAGATCTTGAGTTTGGGGTAGGGGAAGAAAGAAGACCCTGATTTTGTCTCCAGCTTCCCCGCACCAAAAGTCACAGGTATTGACACTGATTTTATGGCATCAGCTGCATTATCTTGTACACTCACAATTAATCTAGGTTAAAAGTCATAAATATTCACTGCTTTCAGTAAGTAGTAACATGGAATAGGAAACATGACCTGTAAGAATTAACTGTTAACATAAATTATGCTAATGAAGATCTAGTGAAGTTTTGTTTTAGAAGTTGAAACTGGCTTGATTTATCAGTCTTGTAAACACATTGCACTGATCTATAATTCCCTAAGTGATATATGTAAGTCAGTTATATACTTTTTTGCTATACTATCATTTATTGTTACTTGATTCTTGGTCAAAGGGAAGCTGTTTATAATTAACCTAGTAGTAGCTATTCCTAAAATTCAAACAGGCTTCACATGGTGTCTAGAAACTCAACATTAATTAGCAAGAAAGATAATACATCTGAAAAATGCATACAAGAGTTTACATGGTTTTGATCAGATCTATTAGGCTTAATATGTTTGAGATCTCCAGCTCTACAAAGTGCTGGGGGATTGCTTTACCTTAAAGAAAGTCTTGGACACCTTCCGGGCCTTGGAAAACTATTTTTTTTTTAAGCTTTAGGAATTTTCGTCAAAAATTACTTATCAAGATACATAGAAAATATATGTATTTTATTTTTGTCTGCTAAAATCTTAATCTCCCAACCAGTTAAATTTACAAACGTATTATATCCTGAAAAATTAGGTTTTGAGGTTTGGCTTCTTTTTTTTTTTTTTTTTTTTTTTTTTTTCCCATTTCATAAGAAGGTTCAGTATTCCTCTCTAAGAAAGTAAAAATAAATAAATAAATCTATATTTAGAGCTGTTCTCTGGTTTTATTCATCTTATCAGTCACATGGTTCAACAACATATCAGTCACTCACAAACATAATTCCAGAGTTGAATATAAATGGTAAAATATGATTAAATATGAAAACAGATGTCATCAATCTTATTTTGTGCCATATAGGCCAACAAAATTTAGAGCAATTACTTCTGGCCAGAGCAAACTCATATTGAATACCTATATCTTCTTAATTTTCCGTATTTTTTAAAAAGTAGAATGACCTCACATTAATTTTAATTTCTTAAACTCTATGTTTGGCAAAATAAAGGTTTTTCATTTTGTAGATGTGAGGCACACAGGCAATATATTAAGAAGTACATAGATAATATGAAAATATATTTACACATTTAGCTCTGTTTACATATTTTACCTGAAAATCTGAAGGCATCTGTTAACAGAAGCATCTGAACAATACGAAGTAATGGTGGATAACCACTTTGTTACTGTATCAATGAGTTAGTAATGAGCTAACAGTTGAACACTTTTCAAAAGAAAGTATTTATTATAAAAATTAAATAATTGTGGCTTTAAAAAAAAAAAAAACAAATTATTACAGATTGATTTTTATGAATGTAAAAATAAACCGATAAATATTTTTTGGAAACTCATGAAAAAATCTTTTGTTTTTTTAATTTATGCAGTTCTAAATATAATTTCTTGTGTGATACATTTTCATGATAAAAAGTTGTTGCATTCAAAATCTTATTGTGACCAAGAGGAAACACACTTTGTGTGTGGAGAAATAATATTACTGTTAGTCCTATTAATGTTTTAACAGTTTAACAATCCAAAGAATCTAAATAATTGAGAAAAGCACTGTTAAAATAACTTTAAAATATATACAAAATACTTTCTTAGTATCTACCTATTTTCCCTGATGTTACGCTCACCCTCCCAATATCCTTATTGGTATATATATATATATGTCTTCACAGAGGTATTGTGTTCCTATGTGTGCTTTGCATTGGAAAAATATTGCTTGCGCCTGTTAATGCAATTGTTTATATTTTGTAAATGCCACATAAACCTACTGACATTTTAGCCAGAAATCTAAGGACGGGTTAGTTCTCTCTTGGACGACGAAAAATATTCATTCAAATTATTTAAAAAAAAAAAAAAAAAAAGTGAAAAAAAGAGTTACCATATCCAAAATCTATGCATATAAGGAAAAGCATTAAGAAATATAGAGTGGGAGACAATTGGCTAAATATAGCAAATTAGTACAGAATCACAGAATGTTAGGGATTGGAAGGGACCTCGAAAGATCATCTAGTCCAATCCCTCTGCTGGAGCAGGAGCACCTAGATGAGATTACATAGGAAGGTGTCCAGGTGCGTCTTGAATGTCTCCAGAGAAGAAGACTCCACAACCTCCCTGGGCACCCTGTTCCAGTGCTCTTACTGAAACAGTAACCCTTACTATTTCAGATTTCCTCATGACCACCAGTTGCCTTTCCAGGAGAACACAAATGTACTCCACATTGTTTCTGCTACTCTCGTGGGTATCTCACATGCTATCAGACACCTTTGATGAAACCATATGGCTATGTTAGGCAAAATGTTCTTAGAGGAAGATGAAAATGCAGAAAAAGCACTTTACTGTAAGGGTTTCCACATGTGTAGATAAGAAAACTAGGTTGCTAAACTTTCATTAACTGGCAGATGTTCTAAAAAGGGCTCATGTCTGAGAACTGTATGAGTAGTTCTAAAGATTTTCAGCTTTTGGAATAAGGGAGAGTAATCATATTTAATTTAAAGATTGTGAATCAACCATTTATTATTCATTTGTTATTATCACTATTGTTTTTTAATTGTGCTTAGAGAAATTCTGAGTAATTATTTAACAGCATAGTTTTCTTTGCCCCTCCATCTGGTTGGGATGCACTATTTGGGGCTTCATTTATATACCTATGATGTTTCTATATTAAGATGTCACATGTCTAACTTCAGGGCAGGAAGAAACTAAGGCTGTTAATCAATGAAAATAAAGTATTTAGTTGACTGTGGCAGGAATATTTGTCATCAGGTTTGTCTGATATCCTCCTTTTAATATTTATTTATTTATTTATTTATTTATTTATTTCCTTCCCCCGGAAGACAGATATCACACAATGGGAGAGGTGAGGGGAAGAGTTGAGAAAGGGATGGGGGAGTTGAGGAGGGAAGAGAAGGAGATAAGAAACAATATATTTCAGTGACATCAGAATGGATGGTCTCCATGCTGTCAATAAGCTTCATCAGGGTAAAATTCACACTTGAATTCCCAGAAGTGGTCCCAACATTCTAATACTTTTACATTTCTTGTTATAACTGTGATAAGGAAAGTAACCTTGGTCTTAATCAACACTGTTGGAAACATCACATTGCCTCTTACATGGTGTTTCTACAAAGCAGATCTTGCTTAATTAATTCTTACATAATCTGAGATTAGTTTACAAAGTGATTTTGAAAGAAACTCTAAAGAGAGAATTTGTTGAAAGTTGTTTAGCAGTTATTTTATGGAGCTTTGTGTCTACTAATGATAGGATTTGTAAATGAGGTATCTTAATTTTTATAGTACAGTTTTTTTGTTGTTTGTTTGTTTTTGTTTTTGTTTTTTCTTAAATGCTCTTCAGTATGGTCACAAAATACAAATTACCAAAAAAGTAGTTTCCAGATCATCATCCCCTCTGAAATTTACTGTTGCAATAAATGTCTGGTACATCAGTGCAATGAATAAATGAATATAAACAGGGATCTTCTGGAGAGGGTCCATCGGAGGGCCACAAAGATGATTAGGGGCCTGGACCATCTCCCATATGAGGAAAGGCTGAGAGAGCTGGAACTCTTCAACCTGGAGAAGAAAAGACTGAGAGGGGATCTTATCAATGTCTATAAATACCTGAAGTGCAGGGGTCAGTAGATGGGGCCAGGCTCTTTTCAGGGATGCCCAGTGGCAGGACAAGGGGCAATGGGCAAAAACCGGAACACTGAAAGTTCCGCACAAACTTAAGCAAAAACTTCTTTACTATGAGGGTGATGGAGCACTGGAATACGTTGCCCAGAGAGGTTGTGGAGTCTCCTTCTCTAGAGATGTTCAAAACTTGTTTGGACACTTTCCTGTGTAACCTCGTGTTTCTTTACGGTGAGGGTGACAGAGCACTGGAACAGGCTGCCCACACCCAAAGGGAGCAGTGGAGTCTCCATCTCTGGAGATGTTCAAAATCCGCCTGGACGCTTTCCTGTGTAACCTGTTGTAGGGAACCTGCTTTGGCAGGGGGGTTGGACTAGCTGATCTCCTGAGGTCCCTTCCAACCCCTACAATTCCATGATTCAGTGATTCTGTGTTCACCTTGCTGTCTACCAACATCCCCAGGATCTTCCCACAGAGCTGCTTCCCAGCCTGTCAGTCCCAACCTGTAGCTTTGCAAGGAATTACATCTTTCCAGGTGCAGAAAATGTGCTCCAAGAGGACTAATTTCACAATTTTCCCAAGGACAAAAGTGAGCCTAACTGGCCTGTAGCTCCCCAGATCATGTTTTTGGCCTTTCTTCAAGGTAGGTGCATCATTTACCTTTAACCTGATGTCCATGATCTTTTGAAGATATTTAAGAGCAGCTCTGCCATTACGTCAGCCAGCTCTCTCAGCAGTCTTAAACACTGCCCAAAGGGTCTGATGGACTTGTATGAGACAGGTTCTCTACAATAATCTCTGACTTGATCCTCATCCACTGCTAGTAGTCTTCTCCACTTTGATCCCTGTCATTAAGCACAGAGGCCTTGGAGAACTTGTTGGTGAAAAAAATGAGTGAAAAAACTATGAGATTAGCCTTACCTGAGTTTGTTGCCACTAGGTCAGCCTCTCACTCAGTAGCTTGCCCACGTTTTCCTTGCCTCACCCTTTACTAAATAATGGAGCAGTTTAAGCTCCTCTTATCATTCTTGCCTATTTTAGCTGTAAATGAGTTTTGTTTTCCCTAACATTATCCCTACATGCATGAGCAAGGTTTCATTAGTCTCTTTAAAGACTTAATATACTTCCATACTCTAATCAAATGATCTGTAAAAAATGCCAACCATGATGTCACTTTTACTTACCTCTCCTCTGATTCTGAGATCCACAAACTGTCAATCAGCTGGTTGTCAGTTCCACAGAAGAGCTCCATATTTTGAATATCTGTTTCAGGAGTATGGATCAGGTGGATCCTTTCTCTCTGCAGCACTCCTTCATCCTCAGAGAGGGTCCCAGGATCACAAACACTAAATCCCCATAGGCAACATGAGCTGTGCAGCCAAGCACTGATCTGGAAGACTCACCTGCTCCTCCCCAGGTATTTCCCTTTCACCAGCAGGAAGGAGAAGGAACCATCTGGACCACCATGCCCTCCTTTACTTTTATTCCCAGAGAAAAATAGTTGCTTTAGTTACACCAGAAGTCTCTCCTGGCATTATTGTTGGTGCCTACATGGATAAACTGCAGTAGCTGATAATCTGAAGGCCAGATGAGATTTAGCAGCTTCTCTGCAACATCCCCATTCTAAGCGTCTGAGAAAAGTAGCAGACCTCTAGAGATGAAAGTCAGGTTGGCAGATGGGGTTTTCTCCAACTGATTTCTATTACCATTTCTTATCTGTCTCTTTTACCTGCTCAGACGCAGCGTCTTCCCCCTCCTTTGCTACAAAGTCATAGAACCTATGGAGCTGAATATCTGTGGGAGTAGAAGGCAGCTTTTTTCCTGTCAACAGAAGTCATAGTCTTCTAGATTTTCTCTGTCTCAGGAATATTTACCTAATGCTTACTCTGGCCTTGCCCTTTTATATACAATTAGGGGTTCAGGACCTAATGTCTGCAAGGTCTCTATGAAACTCCTCTTAATCATTTCATTGTCTGTGGTTCTGATCAGTCTAATTAAAACTTTTTGTATATTTGCCATTATTTTCAGAAACAAAGAAACACTGGAGTAGCAAAAGTTACCACAAGAAAGTTCCAGTAAAATTAGATGGTCATAGTATCCAAACCAGAATCTATGAGATGAGAAAATTGAAGCATTATAATACAGGTTTTAATATATTTCTTGTCAGTTGCAACAGGTTGAATAAATCTGCAATTAATGAACTCATCATACGTTATCCTGTCATTACTGAGAAGTAAAAATAAGTCTCTACACCCATCATGCTGTAGAGGAGATCACTATTCATTCAAAATATCGATATAAATAATGTCTTTGGAAGAGATGATCAGCACAAATGTCAGGTTTGCATGTAATCTCGCAAATTAATTGACTTCACAGACAGAAATTAGGGGGATTCAATTAACATCATGCTACTCAACAGGTGTGGTAAACCTTCCAAAAACTATATAAGATCCAATAGCATTTACATAAATATTATAACTACCATTCTAAGCTCTGCTAAATTAAAACCCAAGCTCTTGCTAAGTCACAAGTCTTGTAGGGCAGAATAAATAAAATAAAATAAATTAATAGATAGATAATTGGAAATGCCTATGGAATAACCATCTACATATGACTCCCTTCTCACTTTTCTCAGGCTATGGACATAGGTACTGTTGTGACTTTGTTCATCTCACATAGCTTAATCATTTGTTTCTGGATGAGACAAATTTTGTCACAGAACTGCTTATCTCTCTATATTTACTGTAAAAAACTGGTGGCATTTAGACTTCATCTCTTCCATTTAAAACATCTGGTATAAAAACTCTGCATCTCTGTTGTGTGAATTTTCATCCAGAGTTTGATTTTTTTGGTCTGTTTTGTACCGTTATTTTAGGATCGGATTAATCACCCTGACTATATCTGTTTCTTACACCTGGATGAAACCTGAGTGATTAACCTAGAATAAACAGGTTGTTATGGGGGTTTTGGGTGGGTTTTTTTGGTTTTTTTTGTGTTTTTTTTATTAATAATAGTCCTTTTATCTAGTTAACTATGATCTGAAAAGGATAGCAAAATCCCCATGATTCTCCATTCACAGCTAGAGTCCTATTCTCCAAATTACCCTCATCTGTGACATGGTTGTTTTTGAACTTCCTGCAGGAAAATCACAAAATTTCAGTGGGTAGTAAAAGTCAGTCATATTTCAGACAGTTTATAGGGGAAAAATATGACTTTCAATCTCTGTATACATAAAAGAGACCTTATCTATCTTTTTCTGCTCTCTGAATGTGTGACCTAATTATTGAGTAAAGGAGTAGATTATTCTCAATTATTTATTTTTTTTCATTCTGCTAAAGTATATGCCGTTGTTGTGTGGTAGACACATCTGCGACCATCTACTGAGCTTGTCTACTCCAGAAATTTTAGCAATAGGATAATTTATTTAAGTATTCTGCATTTTCTTCACTGGTAGATTTTTTATTTTTATTTTTATTTTTATT
>NW_010289711.1:0-1466 GCF_000700745.2 Antrostomus carolinensis
CAGCGTGGCTCCGCGGGGATATGCGGTTTGTGGCGCCCGAAAAATGCCCGTGTCCCTCCCGCGGAGGTGAGAAAAGGAACCGCGGGTGCATCCCTGCACCTTTTGTCTCCGAGTAAGAGGTAAAGAGCTGTCAAACACCGCCTTGGGGGGGGGGGGGGAAAAATAAGAATTTTTTAAAAATATATAAAAATAAAAATCCTCTCCACTTTTCCTCTCTCCGCGTTTCATTATCCTCATTATAAATATTTCCGTGTAGCGAAAGGGACCCAGGACACCTCAGAAACCACAGACAAACCCCAAAAAAGACCCTTTTCGAGTCTGCACTGATGAGGAATTACTGAATTAAAGGCAGGAAGGTTTGTAGCGGCCGGGCCGGGCGTTCCGCGGCTCTTCCGCGCAGTGCGGAGCGTTCCGCGGAGGCCACAGACTCCTCAGATATAATTAACGCGTGTTACACCGCATGCTCGTTTATTTGCTGCTGATACAATCGTGAAGCCCATGTACAAATAACATACATGTTTTATTTCGGTTTGATGATTTTTTTTTTTCTTTAAGGGACAAAACATACAGAAAAGGGCAGGGTGAAAAAAAAAAACCAACCTCAGATAATTACAATTTTATACAGTGCAGAAAGAATTAAAATAGGTGTCACGGAACTGTACAAAGTCAGGGCGAAAAAACAAATAATAGAGAGAGGGGAGAGAGGGAAATAATCCTTCATTATATATATATTTCTATAAAAACATATGGAGAATTGTCTTTACACAGAGACCATGATCGGTTTAAAATTTACAAAGGTTAACTAAAAAAAAAAAATCTATATGGCAAATATTGCCAACAGAGATTCACCGATTTAATACTGATCAACTGAGACTACTCGTGTCTCCATTATTAGCAACATCAACAACAATATAAAAAAAAAAACAAAAAGGAGAATAAATAACAGAATGAGCATGGCTGTCTCTTTTTCAAAGTGCCTTATTCTTTCTGCAGAGGGTCTGATCCTGCAGTCTTTATGCAGGGGAAAAAAAAATAAAGTTAAAAAAAATTAATAATAATCCCTCTGAGAGATTTTTGCCCTCTGGGTGTTTGCTGGGGGGAAAAAAAATAAAAATATAAAAAAGAAAAGAAAAGAAATGAAGAAAAAATAAAAGAAATAAAGAAAAAAATAATAGAAATAAAGAGAAAATAAAAGACTTTAAGTAAAAATAACAGAAATAAAGAAAAAATAAAAGAAATTAAGAAAAATAAGAGAAATTAAGAAAAATAACAAAAATTAATAAAAAATAACAGAAATAAAGAGAAAATAAAAGATATTAAGAAAAAATAAAAGATATTAAGAAAAAGTAAAAGAAATAAAGAAAAAATAAAAGAAATAAAGACAAAAAAGTTATTTCTCGGAAGAAGGAGCTCCAAGTGAGACGGGACCGAGGGGGTCGGGGCCGCGGGATGCGCCGGCTTTGGGG
>NW_010289712.1:0-218 GCF_000700745.2 Antrostomus carolinensis
CAAAGATGGTGGGAGGTGGGATGGTTGCATCTCAAGAACATCTCTCTGCCAAAAGCGGGGTGTAGGGATGCCCGAGGTGGGGTTGGGTTTGATGGAAATGGGTTTTCCTGGGAAAACCAAGCGCTGGCTTCACTCCCGGCTTGTTCCCGAGAGCGGGGTGCAGAAGAGGGGGGGACACAGGACAAAGCTTCTCCGTGCTGGACACCCCCATGGGATCA
>NW_010289712.1:307-588 GCF_000700745.2 Antrostomus carolinensis
GGACCCATGACCCCAAAACTCCCCTAATTTAGAGGATGGTGCTGCAAATGGCACCAAAACCTGGACTATGATGAGGAGGAGAAAGTTCTCATGGGGCATCCCAGGAGCAGGCGAGGTGGGAGCGCTGGGGTGTTGCTGGTTTTTGGGAGGGGAGGGAGGTGTGGGGCAGCGGGAGGGCAGGATGACAGGTCAGACGTACTCCCGAGCCGTTGAAGGCTGTGACTGCCGGTAGTACTGCTGTCCTCGCCGGTCCTTGGCCGGGCAGGAGCAGCACAGGAGGG
>NW_010289713.1:0-1425 GCF_000700745.2 Antrostomus carolinensis
CACGGCTGCCCTGCTGTGGCAGCTGTTCCATGGTGGGATGTGTGTTTGATGCTGGGCTCCCTGGGGCTGGGGGCGAGCCCCAAGGGATGCCTGGGCAGGGCCCATGGGCAGTGTGTGCAGGTGATGCCACACAGTGTGTGCCCAGCATCTGGGGAGAAGCCCAACATGGCACAAGGCTTGGCCCAGGGGGTAATAGATGGGCAGGAGCAGCTCATGCCCCACACAGCCACCCCCTCCCCCCCAGCAGCCTGGCACGGGTGGTCCCCACAGACCATGTCTTGGGCAAGGGTGACTTCTCAGGCACAGTCAGAGCTGTGTTGTGCAAGAAAATTAATTGCTGTCCACTCAAGCAGCTGAAGCCAGGAGCAGAGCAGCTCTGCGAGCACCCAGCCCTCCCTGGGCAGTGCCCATGGTGGGAGTGGAGCACAAGGCACCACTGCAGCCATGCATGATGACCCCATCCTGGGCTGGTTTTGCTGGGCAGCAGGACCCAGGAAGCCATGCCTGAAGCCATGTCTGCTGCAGGGCAGCCCAGCGTCTGTCCAGGGCCCCCTTCAAGATGCTTCCTAGGGCCGATGAGCCCTGGTGGGCATGGGGCAGGGTTGTGCCTCCATCCCGCAGGGCGCTGGACCATGTTGTCTGCTCAAGGGCGTACAGGGTGGCAGCATGCAGC
Organism: Antrostomus carolinensis; assembly: GCF_000700745.2. Classification (NCBI taxonomy): domain Eukaryota; kingdom Metazoa; phylum Chordata; class Aves; order Caprimulgiformes; family Caprimulgidae; genus Antrostomus; species Antrostomus carolinensis. The sequence goes on from NW_010289713.1 coordinate 674, forward strand.
TCACCCCACGTGTAATGGGCCAGCACCAAAATGAATCAAGCTGCTCACCAGCAAGCAGCCCTTTGGAGAGGGAGTGGGGCAGGAGGTGCAGGAAAGCTCTGCCCTGCTCTGTAGTGGCAGCCAGAAAGCACTGGGGTGGGTGAAGCCCAGCCTGTGTCAGGGGGGGGGCGGCTGCACGTTCACTGACTCCGTGCGTGTGCCTGTGGCGTGCGGGAGAGCTGGAATAAATGCCTGCCCTTCACGTGCTGCTGCACAAGCATCTTGAATGGGAACCGGTGGCTGCTCTGTGGAGCCCAGAGAGGGTCTGGGTTGCAGCTCTGTCAGTGGGAGGGAGGCAGAGCCCAGCTCCCCTCACCCGGATTGGAAAGCATGGAGGTGTCTGCTGGTAACTGCATGTCGTCCTCTTTGATCAGGCATCACAGCTGATGCTGCCCTGGCTATGTCAGGGAGATGCAGAGACCAGACACATCCAGCAGGACCCAAATCCATGCCCTGTTTCAAATGATTTCTGTAATCCCATCAGGCAGGACTGAAACAGAGAGGTAGAAAAAAAAGAGGCAGGTTGGAGGAGCGGTGGCTCCTGCCAGGAGGCTGTGAGTGGGAAGGGAAGATATCCCCACGCTGGGAAGGAGGAGATATCCAGGAGGAAAGGGGAACGACAGAGGTGCTGGGTCTTGCTGCACGGTGCTGCTGGGGCCAACAGGGATGTGGGTGCTGAGCCTGCAGCCTGGTGCATGGCAGGGGGGGTGGGT
>NW_010289714.1:0-14121 GCF_000700745.2 Antrostomus carolinensis
CACCAATATGGATCCACAGAGGCATTTCTCTGGTGCTCAGTGGCTCAGCCTGGGCTGGGGGGTCTCTACCTTGGAGCCAGGTGAGCTTTTCTCTCTCACAAGGTGGCCCCTTCCCCCCCTACCAAAAACAAGCCCACCCCACACCCACCCCCCCCCCCTAACCCGACACACCATTATTTCAGATTAGTGTTAAGAAGGATTTTAAAGAAAAATCAGAAAAGATCTATCAGCCTGTGAGAACGTGATAACCTAGAGACCCAATTCCAGAGCCATCAATCTTGGCTTCAGTTATACCAGATGTCAAGGATAATGGGAAGTAACAGATTCCCACTAGAGTACTGTATTATACATAACTTTATAAATGATACATAATTGTTTCATTTGGACCCGAAGTCAGAAGATTATAATTGGGTTGAGCTGGGTGTAACGTCTCCCATTCAGTGACAGTCTGTTGAGTGCACAGTCATCAAAGCTTGAAGAGAAGACAGTAAAAACTGAAGAAAGATGTAACATCAGGAATAGTGAAATATTGGTGAGGTCGCAGTGCTTACCCCTGATCTCTAGTTCATCATGTCCATCTTATGGCAGATACTGTTAAGCACCAAAAAGAAACAAAAAGTAAATGATAGTAATTGTTTCTGTGGTGTGGATCATCAAAGAAGTTCAAAGAAAACATGGGGCAGCCCCAGCAGCTAATCTGAATTGGATGTAAGTGTTCCAGATGCTGTTGTAAATGTCCCAGTAAAATAAAGCCTCGCAGAAGAAATCAAATAATTAGCTGATGCACCAACATTTCATTTTATACTTCTGAGCTGAACAAAATCCTGCAGAAACCCAATGTTTCCAGGAATCTTGACTGTCCAGCACAGAGGTGGTCTGCAGCTCCAGGACTTAAAAGAAAAAGAAGGGTGTATTTGGTAAGGAGAACTCAGCTAATACTTTTCCTCTCAGTGGTCATCCCAGATGCTGTAAGTTTGAGTGGACCCACAAGGAAACCAGTCCAATACTGGAAGACTGTATTTCAGGGGATGCGTCTCTTGAGCCTCACAGTAGCGACTCCCTCAGGACTGTGTTTTGAAGTCCCTCTCTCCAGGATATTCAGCAATACAGGGGCTGTAAGAGTGTCTGTGCAAGTAGGTACATGAAAGTCCAGGAGCCTGAATTTCACTGGAGATGCTGAGCAGGGAATACAAGGGAGCAAGAGACAATTCTGGCTGCCTCACTGCAGCTTGTATCAATTACACTAACTCCTGGGAACAGACACTGTTTTGTTAACACTGTAGAGTATTGGTACCAAAGTAAATTTTTCTCCAAATTTCTGATTTTCAAGACGTTGGTTCAGTCAGAAACCCAATTTCAAAAAAACCAACATTTCCTGTGAAGTGTAAAGTACAGGTTTGTGGCTGCTCACCGGATCTCTGTATATTTTGTTGTGATCAAGAATTTCTGGACATCAACTTTGTGTTTTGCATTCAGTCTAGTCTGTGTATCTGTCAGTCTCCATGAAATTCAAATTCTATCTTTTCACTCAAAAATGAGAGCTGAGGCTTGTGTCTCATACCTGAAGGAAACCACGCTCACTTTGAATTTTTCGATGTAGGAGTGGACTGAGCAGCCTTTCTGAAGCCTGTATAAAACCTGCTTCCTCTGAAAAGCACAAGATGTCACAGTATGCCCAGGACGAGTGCCTGGGGAAGGAGGGAGCTTGGCCACGTGGGACTGATGCCCACCTCCAGAGGGAAGAGGTCTCGGTGCCTCCCTGCCTTGCAGTCTGCATCCCAGCATCTCCTTCCAGGGAGTCAGTTGTCGACAAACTCTTTTTCTCTCCAGGGAAACTGTTTCTTCACAGCTATAGCAAGGTCCCTATTTACTGCCTTCTCTTACTCAGAGTGTATCTTGTGCACAGCGGGGAAAATCTTCAAAGGAATCCTTTTTAAATTTTTTTTAGCCTCCTGTTAGTTTTCCAGACAGCCCTTCCACTGCTTTCTACAGAGCAAAATGTGTGGTTCAGCATTGAGGTGCCTGCTTTAGGGGCACTTTCTGTCAGTAGCTGACTTGTAACTTCAGACTCACAAAAGTTTGACTGAAAATTTATGCCTGGTCTAAAACCAGATGTTTCCAAGCTGTTGAGCAACCAGCTGTGTTCTTTTCCCAGTTACATGAGGGGTGAAATATGGAGTGACCCTCTGGGAGCATCAAAACATCCAGGGCTTGCAGAATCTGCACTAGGGATCCTCAAAGTTTTTGCCCTTGTTCCGAACTAGTTTCATGGAGGAGATTGTGACTGTTAGAGAATGAACTCAATCCTTCACCCCCCCTCACTAAGGGAGAAGAAAGACTCAACCTGTAGGAGAAAGCACCTCAAAGGTGCTACTCTGGGACACCTAGCAGAAGATGAAACCTTCCACTATGTCCCTGGGAGAAATGGAAGAGGGGGGCACAGAGGGAGGCAGCAGAATTATTTCCCCACTAAACACAGCGAGTCCAGCCTGCGCTGACCAAACTGGTACCACCACGTCAATGTGACCACTACATGGCAGAGCCATGCTATGTAAAATATCCTCCAGATCTGTTCCAGAGCTGTTTTTGTTTCAGGCAGGTGGAGCAAAATCGACCCAGTGATGGCACTACATGTAGTATAATTTGACATCTCCAGCTTCACAAACGTGGTTCACCCACTGGGAGCAAAGCATTTGAGGATCAAAGACTTAATACTTGAATCTAGCTGGGCTGTGGCAAGAAGGTGAGCAGGAAATCATCACTGTTTTGCTCTTAGTCCTGTAGCACAGGACCAGCAGATGTTAGTTTTTTCCCCACTGAGTGGAAAATCATAGAATCATAGAATGGTTTGGGTTGGAAGGGACCTTAAAGATCATCCAGTTCCAACCCCCCTGCCATCAGCAGGGACACCTTCCACTAGACCAGGTTGCTCAAAGCCTTATCCAACCTGGCCTTGAACACTTCCAGGGAGGAGCAGCCACAGCTTCTCTGGGCAACGTGGGCCACTGTCTCACCACCCTCACAGCCAAGAATTTCTTCCTCAGATCTCCTCTCAATCTACTGTCGTCCAGTTTATAACCATCACCCCTTGTTCTATCACTACTTGCCCTTGCCAAAAGTCCCTCCCCAGCCTTCCTGGAGCCCCTTCAGGTACTGGGAGGCCGCTATAAGATCTCCCCGGATCCTTCTCTTCTCCAGGCTGAACAGCCCCAACTCTCTCAGCCTGTCCTCAGGAGAGGTGCTCCAGTCAATGCCACCACACAGTGTTATTAAAGTGGGAGCAGTGTTTAGACAGCATTGCATTCTGAATCCTCCATGGAAGAACACTCTGCGTGGTGTTTAAGGAAAGGTATGGCAGCTTAAAGCAGGGGCCCTGGCAAACAAGTTCATCTTACAATGTGAGAGCTCAGTCACTGCTCTTGAAACAGAGGAAACGGGTAAAAAATCCTGGCTCAGAAATGCTCTCTGCCTGTCAGCTCAGTGACTCAGCCCGGCTCTTCTTACCTGAGACACTACTAGAGTCAGGGTCTGAGGAAGGACCAAGTACCCTCAATGGATATTTATGGAGAAGACTAACCCCTCTTCTTCCTCACTGTGCTTCTCTGGACTGGCCTGCTGCATTGCTACAGGAAGGATATGATGATCCAGCGTTATTTAGCGACACGGATTGTCCCTTTAATACTTACTTGCTAGCAGATGCCTCCCAGGACCTGTCCTATGACCTAGAGCTGGTGATAAGTGGTCTTCCAGATGTTCCTCGCAGCTTGGCAAGAAACATCCCAATATACTGGGACAAATGTAGTCCCTCCAGTTGTACTTGCTCAAAACAGCAAGCAAGTGAAATCTTTCAGGGGTTTATCTGCATTATGAAGACGATTACGTTCCTGGTTACAAAATTGGAAGTACAGTTGTAAAAAGAGGAAAGTAATATGAAAAATCACAATCTTAGAGCTCCCCCACTACTCAAAGCACTTTCCCTAAAAAAAAATCTCTGTTTTTCTGCAAATCAAATCAGGGTTGTAGGAGGTGAGGCCAGCTCTGAAAGCTGATCTCTTCCCTGCCCAGTTGTATTCAGTTTCCTTGCTGCTGTTGAATGCAGATGAAGTTTCAAAGTGCGTTGGAAGAGCTGCTTCTCTCCTCCCTGTCTCTCTTCTCTTTGAAGGAATCTGGCTGGGCTTCAGCTTGTTGTGAATTCTTGGTGTCTGAGCTTGCAGATGAAGCACCCTTAAGCTGCTCTGAGATGACTGTCCTTTGATGTTTAAAAGGTTTTCAGGAATGTTGACTACTCATTTCTGTTCACCTTTTTTCCCTCAGGAAAACAATTGACTTGTAGCCATATCTGCTTACCTTGTGAAATACTCTGGATTCAGAACCATGTGCCAGCTATATATCAAAAATCTTTCAGCAGGCTTTGTTTTTTCCCTGGGACCACGCATTGCACATTTACCACAGCAGATGGCAAATCTGAGGAGGGCTCGAGCTGCCTGTCCCATTCCTGTGCTTTCAGCTGCTGGGGCACAACCACAAAAGACCTTTGGGCTGTAACAGCCAACCTTGTTTAGGTGATGTGTAACTCTACGGGATGTCTCTGACGTTCCTTAGCACACTTATTTCATACATTCATTGGCAAATTAATTGTTAAGGTTCATTTTATAGCACCCTGATGTGTACAACTCCCCAGATGCTCTCCCCAGGGTTTTTCCCAGGGCACCAAAAGCAGGATGCCTTACTCAGTCTCTGCACCAATCCTCACTGACACCCTTCGTTGGCATTTCCATATATCATATAGAATCATAGAATCATAGAATCATAGAATGGTTTGGGTTGGAAGGGACCTTAAAGCTCATCCAGTTCCACCCCCCTGCCAGCAGCAGGGACACCTTCCACTAGACCAGGTTGCTCAAAGCCTCATCCAGCCTGGCCTTCAACACTGCCAGGGAGGAGCAGCCACAGCTTCTCTGGGCAACCTGGGACACTGTCTCACCACCCTCACAGTGAAGAACTTCTTCCTAATATCTCATCTAAACCTCCCCTCTTTCAGCTTAAACCCATTTCCCCTTGTTTTGTCATTAACTGCCCTTATGAAAAGTCCCTCCCCAGGTTTCTTGTAGCCCCTTCAGGTACTGGGAGGCCACTAGAAGGTCTCCCTGGAGCCTTCTCTTCTCCAGGCTGAACAGTCCCAACTCTCTCAGCCTGTCCTCACAGCAGAGCTGCTCCAGCCCTTGGATCATCCTGGTGGCCTCCTCTGGACTTGTTCTAACTGGTCCAGGTCTCTCTTGTGTTGGGGACTCCAGAACTGGATGCAGTACTCCAGGTGGGGCCTTACAAGAGCGGAGTAGAGGGGCAGAATCACCTCAGAAATTGTTCTAAGTCTACAGGGTTTCCCAAGCTCTGCAGAACAATTGCATAATGATGAAAGAACTTTTAAACCCCTCAAAGGTTGTTTTTTTTCCTCTTTCTGTGGCCATAAAATGAAGTGTTTTATTCGCATCCATACTCCTATGGGTACAGTTTCTGTAATAAAAGATGCCACAAATGAAACTCTAACACCAGCACTGGGTTAGAGCATTTTGTCATTAATCTGCTTAGAATTGTTTTCGGTCTTTTGCTTTAACTTGGATAAATTAGTTCATTATTAGTTTCCACGGTGAGATTTCCATTTTCCTTTCGTCATGTTTGATACCAAAGTGCTTCAAAGCAGCTTTCCTAGTGAGATGCTGTATCAGAGAGGAGACATGCTGTTCCCCAAACATGGTTGCCTCTCATTTCTTAACCAAAGTAAGTCAGAAAGAATAGTTCCAGAGAAATATATTGTTGTGTTTTTTATTAGGCATGCATATCCCATTTAATATCAATGTCAATAAGTATTAATATGTCAAAAATGTATTTTATTCTAACAGGAATTATACTTTTTATTGTGATAGTTATGAATTAAAATAAATCTGAGCACTCCCTTGCAGTAAAATATTTGCCTTGCTCAGCAACAGACATGAGGCAAAGTGTGCTGACTAACAGGCTTTCCAGCACTGCAGAAAGTATCCTGTTGCTCTCTCATGGCAGGAAGATTGGTTTAACCTTCTGCTTTCTTGCAAGTCACCACTGAAACCTTATTAGAGGGCTGTGTTGGTTTGAATATCCTCCCTCCCCATCATCATATCACACGTGTCTATAACAACTGGCGGCAAAGGTCAGTCAGAAGTGAGCCCTGGTCACTGCTTGCTTGACCTTTCCAAGAGGCTGTGCTGGAGGCTCTTAGTCTAATACTCTCATTGCTGGGTGCTCTTCTGCAGTGCTGATGCTCAGCCTGACACCAGTGCTCTATTACTGCCCCCAGTGTATATTCTCCTCTGCTGTTTCACCTCCTGGGTCTTTATTCAACACAACACATCACACAGAGAGGCAGAGGTTCCTCAAGACCAATCTCAAGCTTTTTCTTGAAGTGTCTGGTTTTAGGAGGATGTTGTATGTAAGGTGCATAGGCTCCCTCTTTAGTCAGTGAAGAGAAATTGTCACAATGAATTAGTTCTGCAAATGGTTGTCAGTCTTGGCCCAAGCAAAAATTGGGACTACAAAGAGCCCTTACAGTTTGGTCTGTCAGGGTTACCACTGCTGGACACCTCAACCAGAAATCTCTCTTCACACAACTCTATGTGTAAGCACAACTCTCTGCTCCAGTTTAGAGATCGAGGTGCCAGTCCAGGGCTCAGGGCTGGATTATTTCTCTTGGTATATGTGTTTTAGGTAACCCTCAGCATCTGTCCCTGTGCGTCAGTCTCTGTATATGGAGGTGGCAGTGGCACTGTGGGGGAATAAGGTTTGATGCGAACACATCAGAAGCTCCGCACACTCATTCCACCTGTGAGGACACGATGTGCTATGATGTCATAGCTGAGCATCCCAGAACAGTAGACCTGGAGGAAGTCAGCTGGAATGTAGAGGTCTGTGGGAACTCAGACCCCTGCCCATTTCAACAAACCACAGCAACAGGTGAAGCACCCCGGGGAGAAAAGGAATCCTAATTTACAGGGCTACAGGAGGAGTAGCTGGGTTGTTCTTCAAACTAATAAAATATAATTTCCCAAGGTAATTTTGCAAAATACTGTGCAGAGAAATCCTGATGCTTACTTGAGGAGTTAAGGCTGCCCCAAAACCTAATGGGATTCTTTGGCTCAAATAAGAAATATACTCTTTGTGATCATGATGTAAAGGGAATCCATGTCTGCCCGGTACCAAGTGGTTTGGGAGCACCCTGAGAGCTGGATCAGCTGGTCTGTGTAGCTGATACAGGACAGTTGGTGCTGGTCTGACACTTGGAAACAGCACACAATCTGGAATGAAGGTGACCTTCACACTCAGTCTGTTAAATGTAGTTGGTCTTAAGGGGGATCGTCACACAGGAGAACTGGCATTTTTATGGCAACCCATACTTTCAGATGTATCATGCCTTTGAAATTAACTCTCTTTTCTTTATTTTTTAATTTTTTATTTACTGACTTACTAGTGCAATTTCTTTCTCCCCATTTGTGTGACAGCAGGTCATGCCTTTCTCCCATTGTTAGCATCTGTGTAACTTCAGTAAAGAAGAATTCCCTTGGTTTGGTCCTGTGAAAGTAATTATTCCATCACATAAGTGGGAGGTCCTGTGGGCAAACCAGCTTTGGAAGTTGCTGGTGTTACAGCATGCACAGACCAGGAGAAGTGTCCCTCTAGCCCTGCAGAGTGGATCTGCATAAACTGAGCAGAGAGCTTGGGCTGAAGTAGAAGGAAAGGGATGAGAAAGCGTATAAACATCCCATCAAAATTGCATCTGATTAGAAATAAGCACCAGGTCAAAGTCATGCTTTGATCCATACAGGATCCTAAGCCATGAAAACCTCTCCTGGAGGAAGATACTGAGAGTTCCCCTGTGGGCTTGGTGGCTTTGGCACAAGTTAGGTTTACTATGCCCATTACCCGTGATGTGCCATGGGACAGCAGAGGTAGAAACCAAGCAGCATTCAAGATTATCACTGTATGAACAGTGGTCCTCTATCATACAGGCTTAATCTCCGGTGGGGAAGGAATACCTAAACATACTGAAAAATTTAGGCTTCTGTGTCCATCAGAAAAACAGCTCACAGGTCTGTTGTATGGTTAGATACACAACAGGCTGTGAGGTCTCTAGATGTTGCATTAATGGGTACTAACAACTGCATGAGCTGGGTAGATTGGGCCCATGGCAGGTCACATGTTATGTTGATTGCAGACATAAATAATAAAAGTCCCTTGAAGATTTATATTGAAAATGAGCAGAAAATTTTACCTGGTGGTACAATTTTCAATCAGTAGCCAGAGTTGTGTATTGTAGCCTGGTTTCCAGTTATGCTTTTAGCATATATTTATTAATGTTAATTAGCACAAGTTGTTCAGATGTATCTGCTAGAAGGCAACATCAGCATATCTTATACTGATGCATTTCCCAAGGAGGACTCAGTGTAATACCTGAGAATAGTCATGCTGGTTCTGTAATGAGATCTTTATTATTCTAATAATTATCATGGATGTGAATAATATTTTACACTTAGAAAGAACACTTGTTCTTAAAGGATCCCCATAAGCCTTCCAACTCTCTTAATTTCTAGAGTACATCCTGAAAAGACCAATGACTCAGTCCATGTGGGCTGAATACCATATGCAATGCTTGGAGATAATGGACTTCAGGATACTTTGCAGCTGACCAGTGCCCCTCAAAAGGTCTCCCTGGGAAAGGGATCTTTTATTGCCATTCCAGCAGTTTTTCCAAGAATGCACAGATCACTATGAGTCATCATAAAATTGTGTTTATATATCTATTTCACAAAGAATTCTCCATCCTTGGAGGCATTCAAGATCTGGCCAGACAAAGCCACAGCCCACCTGATCTCCACCTGGGCTATTTCTTTCTGCTAAAATGTTGGGTCATAACAAGACAACTCAGTCCCAGTTTGAACCACATTTTGAAGACCTTCCCTCCACTGCATGCAGCCTGTTCAAGGAAGGCTTTACAAACAGGGTCAGCAAGAGCAGAGTGAGCACCCAGAGCCACATTGGCAGTGGCATCACTAGCTTTCATAGACAGCTCTTGCACTGTGCCTTGAGCAAAGCACACTTGTCCCCGTGCATATTCTCCAGCATTTTGTCAAGTCTTTTTTAAACTAATTGGATTTCCACCACCCTTCAGGAATACAGGGTTAAGCAGTATTAGAGCTTTTCTGAGAAAACTTTTCCTGTTGTGCAATCCCCATTTCCCACTATCAGTCTCACCTTCTAACTTTAGGCTGTCTCTCATCAGATTGCACTAAACATTTTTTCTCCTTGCCTGGCTATCTAATCACTGTTTGGCCAAGCCATGCATGATTTAGTTCCTTTAATCTTTTCATGATTTAGCTTGTCCTTCAATCATTTTGTGGCTGTTCTGAACACCCTGTGCTTTCTCTATGACCTTGTGGTGCTGACGTGCGTGGACTTCCTGCTGTGCTCCCCTGGATATGCTGGACTGCTGCCATCTCTGTTGCCTACAAATCGATGGTGTGATTCTTTTGTGAGGCCCGTAGGCCAATATGTGTCAAATTTGTTGTCCCCTTCTACTCCAAGTTTTGCTCACCCATAATCACTGAACATCTTTCTCTTCATAACAAGTATTTGAAATCCGTGCTATTTCCTTTGAGGTTTTTGAAATATTTTCCCAAACTTACTCCCCCTTGCTGTTTCCTGCTCTCTCTCAAGCTGCCCTCTTCTGCATTCTTAGACCTGAGCAATAACCACTCATTCAGTCAGACACATACGTTTGATAAAAATCTTAGTCATTTTTAATGAACCTTTTGGTGGATGCTGAGATCAGTGTAGACCTCCCCTTTCCGAACATTCTTATATCTGCTGTTAAATGGGAAGTGGAGCATCTTATAGAAAAGGTTAAGAGTGGTAATATAATCAATCTTGGCTGAATTTCCCTGTCTAAGATGGAGAAGAAAGGGTGTGAAAGGTAGGAAAGTCCTGCTGATCCTTTCAGAGAGTTTCAGATCCTTAAACACAGACTTTGGCAGGTCTTCTGAAACAGAGCCTTCCAAACTGAGAAAAGCTCCTTTGGATGGCCCCTGCACTGTGAGAAGATATCTGAGAAGCTCCTCTGCCACATTAGGCTTCTAGCTGGGAGAAGACCACTGAAAATAAGGTTATAAAGACTTCCTTTGGAGGTGATTCTGCCCCTCTACTCCGCTCTCGTAAGACCCCACCTAGAATACTGCATCCAGTTCTGGAGCCCCCACCACAAGAGAGACCTGGAGCAGCTGGAACAAGTCCAGAGGAGGCCACGAGGATGATCCGAGGGCTGGAGCAGCGCTCGTTTGAGGATAGGCTCAAACTTTGAGAGAGTTGGGGCTGTTCAGCCTGGAGAAGAGAAGGATCCAGGGAGATCTTCTAGTGGCCTCCCAGTACCTGAAGGGGCTCCAGGAAGCCTGGGGAAGGACTTTTCATAAGGGCAGTTAATGACAAAACAAGGGGAAATGGGTTTAAGCTGAAAGAGGGGAGGTTTAGATGAGATATTAGGAAGAAGTTCTTCACTGTGAGGGTGGTGAGACACTGGAACAGGTTGCCCAAGGAAGTTGTGTATGGCTCCTCCCTGGCAGTGTTGAAGGCCAGGCTGGATGAGGCTTTGAGCAACGTGGTCTAGTGGAAGGTGTCCCTGCTGCTGGCAGGGGGGGTGGGAATGGGTGATCTTTTAGGTCTCTTCCAACCCAAACCATTCTATGATTCTACAATTCCTTTACATATGCATAACAGAAACTCTGTAAAGGTATTGCCTCTGCAGCAAGACTGTCTACTTCAAGAGCACAGGAAAGGGCTAATTGCTGTTTGGAAAGTGCCAGGTACCTGATGTCCATGGCATGGAGAGAGGCAATAGAATAGGACCATATCTTACACTGGTTCACATAGTCAGGATGGTAAGAATGCAAGTCTGTGTAGTGCATGAAAATGAGAAGGTCATGTTGATACTGGAGCCAATAGGAATAAACTCTCCAAGACAGGGTTTAACATTGTGTCCCTAGCTAGGAAGGAGGGCTTCTCATGCTTCAGCCTTCTTATGCTTCACTGCAATTTTCTGCTCTTCCTTCCAAGGACTGAACCCTGAATGGGACCCTGAACCCCAGGGTGGCTCCTATCCCTGCCTAGCTTGCTGGGTGGAGGCATTTATGTACTTCCCCAACAAATATCAGCCACTGTGATGGTTTTGATGACTGGTAAGCATGTCAACCAGCCCATTCAGCAAGGCCCCGGCTCCACCCCATGCTGAAAGGACTGAAACAGCTCCACAGTAAATACAAACATCTAATGGAACGTAATTACCATCTGCTGCTTTCCAAGGCAACACATCCGAATTACCAATTGGGAAATAATTACAGCCCACAAGTCTCCATCACAAGGGCCTCAGCTTCCCTCTTGAATCTGCAAAACTCCCTGATTCTTCACAAACTACAGCCCTGCTGCAGGTGCTGACACATCTCTCACCTTTCTTTGGTTGCTGAAATTTGCCAAATATCAGGAAAGTATTTGTTGAGGAGTAAATAGAGTAAATCCATTCTCTGAGGGCTTGTCTTGTATCAGCCGGAGGCACTTCATAAACGTTTGATGTTACTTACCCCTTAAGCAAGGTTTTGAAGCTGTGAGGGAAGGAAGGGTTGTACAAACCCAAGTTCTGTTCATCGCTTTCAGGAATTTTAGCACCTATTTTAAAAATTAAAGCAAAGAAAGGAACCTGGTTACTTGCAACAGGATCCTCCAGGGCACGACTGCCACACACTCATCACAGCACCACATCCTCTGCACAAAAGACCCATGAATGGCTGCCCACATGAGGTCCCAGGCTGAAAACCCTGGGTATAAATTAGGTGAATATATATGAAAAATGGTCTCTTTTTGCTTTGCTTTGCTTTGTCTTTGTCTCACCTTTCTTTCAGCCTGGCAGTAAATGGTGCAAACGGTGCTGCCTCCCTGCCAGCCTGCACGGCCCTGCCACGTGCGCTGAGGCGTTCACCTAATGCTCCAGCTATGCAGAATCACAGGCATCTGAGGCAGCTCTTGCAGGGCATTCTGCTCATTGCACAGCAGCCAACACCACTGATTTCATTGTGTGAGAGCATCCCTAATAACTGGCTGTATATCAAAAGGGAGGTGGAGAGAGCAGCTTCTGATCTGTGCACTGATAATAGAATGATTAGCAAGGCCTGACTCAGATTTTTGTTCTGTTCACAGGCTAAGGACTTCATTAGACCACAGTTAAGGGTGTAAATATCTGACAGTTACTTGTACAGTGAGGCTTTCAACTCTCCTGAGTGCACTGTGCTTTTCTTATATGTGTCCCTACATTCCCAAGCCCAGACTGACAGGGAGACTGGCAAACCCTTCATAGAGAACAGCTGCAGAAGGAAGAAACTTTGCACTACAAATTCTATTTCTACTTGATGTGCAAGTTAGTTACACTCTTCCAGATCCAGTCTTTAAAAGATACTTCTTGGAAGCACTGTTTGGAGTGAGTTGTCCCCCAAAAAACTATAAACAATGGAAGAATATCTTTATCTGATGACTGAAGAAAGACTCAAGTCATTTGCCATATGGTATGGAAGTGGACTTCAGTTTAATTGCCAGAGTCAGGTCCAATCAGTTTCCTAGAATGAGACTAACTCCATTAAACGAGGTCCTCAGAAACCAGAATTGCCATGGATTTTGACAACACTTTTTACTAGAATCTGTTTTTTTCAGATTATTTCTGTAGCTTACAGTGTGTAGCAAATCTAAGGTTAAGATAGCTTTTTTGTTGTCACATCCTTCTTATGTGTTACCTTCAATATATAGGTCTTGGTCTATACAGAATACAATGAAAAATGTTGTACCATGACCCAAAACCCAGGTGTTTGTGCTGAAAATGTCCCTAATAGGAAAAGGTCACTCTTTAATCAGTCAGTGATTACAGGATGTGTTATTGATGTGGGTGAAGTATTATACAGAGAACTGAACGCTGAGACATGAACCAGCTGAAATGTTGGGTTGAGGTTGTCACTGGAAAAAAGTTTTAGAAAGTCAAACACTCAGAGAACTTCGGGAAGTCTATCTCCCATAGACTAAAGTAAAAAAAGGCAAGGCAGTGGTTATAGGTTAAACCAATTTTAGTGTTCAGAAGAATGCTAGACACTAGAAAGGAGGACCAGACACATATTACTCTTGAAGGGTAGTTCTCCAAGTCAAATACATACTGAGCTGGTGAAAGACAAGGGCTGAAAAAAAACTAGACAGGATGATAAATTTAACATGGCAATGACAGGCAGGGTAGAAATGACTGTCCAAGAAAGCCAAAATTTACAGATATAAAGTGATCAGGAGAATTTGGAAGCCACCTAACAGAGGAAGAAGGCAGATGCTGGTAAAGAAATAGGTGTAAAGAATAGATTTGCTGCAACAATCAATATGCAGAAGAAATCGGCACAAATGTAGATGAGGTGACTGTGGATCAAGGAGCACCTCATTCTTTAAAAATAAAAGGGGACAGTAAAAGTAATAAGAGTTGGAGTCCAAGAAAAACAGAGGACAGAGTATATGGAAAATGAAATAGGAAAGCAGAAAGGGGATTGTTCTCAGACAGAAGTCAAAGGAAGAAGACTGGAAACACACAAAGAACAGTGGAAAGTTCTTTGTGGTTGGGGAGTCTTTATTAAGAACTGCTAGTGGGACTCACACTAGAAGAAATGAGGTTGAAGGGAAGGTAATATAAATATAGCATTGAAAAGCGCCCGGGACTGTAAGGAATTATCCAGATCACCCTTTGTATTGAGGTAAATGACACTGCTGCATCCACAATTAAATACAGAAAGGAGGAATGTGCCAGATGAGGGAAAACTTTCTGTAACCTTCTGTGAGATTTGCAGGATATCCTGAGACACGGGGTGGGGGGGTGGGAAGGAACACAGAACAATGAGGAGTAAAAGATGGTGCTAAGAGAAAGCCAATATGACTGAGGAAAAATGAGGGGAGAAAGCTGGGAGGTGCTCATGTGTTCTCCATATCTAGTAATAATACACAGGAGCAGGGAGGTCTGGTAATAAAAGACAGCAG